>NC_088229.1:58917457-59027457 GCF_036934945.1 Oncorhynchus masou masou | reverse complement strand
CATTACACAATGTTTTCTTTTGTCAAATTTCTTTACAAAACAAGATTGACACCTATCTAGTGTTTATAATTCACTGCAGTATATGTTACAGGAATAAATCAGACATGATGCAATATGCTTCAATATGTTTTATGTCGTTCATTGGCATTGAGTGAAAATACATTCATTTGTTTATACACCGTCTGCCGATACAGATACAGTAGCAATGCTAGTAAATCCTGGGTTCTGCATTTGGCCACAGGTTCTCCTCCACATCACATCTTATGTCATCTTGGGCAATACACCTAGGAAATAATCTTTTGGCGCACCTGATCCATCCCTGGCAATCTTCAAGATATGTCCAGGCATCCAGCATTCATTGCGTCTAGGAGGGACATTTGATCATGTGGATGGTGGTCATAAACCTTCCACCACCATGAGGAAAATGATTCCTCTATGGGGTTGAGGAATAGAGAGTAAGGTGGGAGGAAAAGAGCCACCATCCTGGGATGGGCTGCACACCACTCTGTGACTGCACAGGAGTGGTGAAATGCCACATTGTCCCATACAATTGCAAACGTTGGCCGATTTCACCTCGCTGCAACCCTTTCCTCACCTGGCATAACCCTTCCATAGAGGTCACCCAGGAATGAAAGGAGACGCTCGGTGTTGTATGGCCCAATTAGCGGTTTGTGTAACAGCAATCCATCAGAGGATATTGCTGCACACATTGTGATGTTGGCACCCCTCTGGCCCGGGACGTCCACTGTGGCTCATTTCCCAGTCACATTCCTTCCTCGTTGAAACCAGACTCATCCACAAAGATGAATATGTGGGGTGTTCGCCTGGCTTCAATCTCCATGACTCTCTAAAATAAATCCACAAGGCAACATAAGAGTTAGGCTATTACGGTAGTTTGCATTATACGTAAAAATATGCCATTGTGTGCTTCTGCCCTGTTTGGTTTTGTTCAAAACGAGTTCTGTATTTTATAGTCATCTTACCTAGACATATTGATTCCTGAGTTGCTTGACTCGTTCAGAGTTCCTCTCAAAGGGGACAGTGTACACCTGCTTCATCCTGACTTGATGTTATTTCAGGACTCTGGAAATAGTTGTTTACATTGTGAATATTTCCAAATGTAATGTTGTCTGCCATCACTATGTCCCAAACCTCTGTGAGTTTTATGGCATTGTTTCTGATGACCATATCAACGATTGCAGTTTCCTGCACAGCAGTGAAAATCCTACCTCTCCCGCCTGTGGGAGGTAACCGTTGGGTCCTAAGCAGAAATACAAAAACAATCACACACAAGTGGGTTTGAAGGCTTTGCTCAATTTACTTCTGTAATGTGCAGTTCAGTCAGATGCTCTTGCAGAATGCACATCTTACCTGTTGTTTTGCCGGAAATGTCTCACAATAGATGCCAGTGTTGAGCAGTGCAGATTTGGCTGCACTCTCAGACCAGCCTCTCTCATTGATAGACCATGATTTATTACATGATCAATTATAGTAGCCTGCTGAAGGAGTCAAATACCTAATGGGAGCCAGATGTTGTGACAGAATGCATGAACGTGTGCACACACACGCACGCACGCACACACACACACACACGCACGCACGCACACACGCACGCACACACGCATGCACGCACATACACGCACGCACGCACACACGCACGCACGCAGGTACGCACACACGCACACACGCACACACGCACGCACACACACACACACACACACACACACACACACACACACACACACACACACACACACACACACACACACACACACACACACACACACACACACACACACACACACACACACACACACACACACACACACACACACACACACAGTAGACTAAAATATGCAAGCATGACCGCACACACAGTGTACACCAGGGATCATCAACTAGATTCAGCCGCAGGCCGATTTGTTCTTGAGCGGATGGTCGGGGTACCGGAACACAATTACAAATAATTTGTAGACTGCAAATTGACCGCAAGAAGCCAAAACAAATACAGTATGATGATTGACTGAAACAATCATTTAAAACCTTGCTTATATTTGCATATGATCACTTTTCTCTCTTGTGCGGGAATACTTGGGAACATATTTCTTAAATTCAAATATCTTGGAGATGATTTCCTGGTGTTGTGCTGTCTTTTATGTCCTACAATGGAATAAATGAATAAATAAATAAATAAATGTATTACATTTTTTTGCCGTGAAAACTTGGGGGGGGGGGGGGGGCAAATAAAGCCTGGTCCGTGGGCTGCCAGTTGGGGAAGCGTGGTGTACAACTTGCAGTGGATACTGTCTAAAAGTCCCCCTGATCCCAGTGGTACCACCCCCACATGTATAAATCACCAGAGTCAAAGGCCCACTCGTATTGACCATCTGCTGACAGTCCTCTTTCTGTAAGCGTTTTCAAGACTTTCAACACACTTCCGCTCCCAATGTTCCCACACAGTCCAGCCCATTTAAGATGACCCTTGGAGTGTGTGTGTGTGGAAGCGCATACACCGTCTTAGAGGCAGGTGCATGCAACTCTCCATGACATCACATCCCCACAGCCCTGTGCTTTGAAAGAGGTTGTGACTAGCTTCAGAGGAGATCGAGAGAACCTATTGGATTTCAATCAAGGAATATGAATGGGCACTTTCAGCAGATTAATCCAAATATATCTGATCATTACATGAGAGATAAACTGAGTGGGTGTAGTTGATGATAAAGGAAATATTAGCTAGTCTATTCATGACTCACTAGAGGGTACTCAACCCTGGGGGTATAAACTATAAACAGTGGACCTCTCTGACCCCTACAGCATTCCATGCTAATCAACATTGTAACTGTAATTGTAATTGACTAAACCTTTTACTGCAGTGGGCTACTTCAGGGTCACACGAGTGTTTCTTGGTAGTCTTAAACAAATCTACATTGAAACAAAGCCAAAGTATACACCTCACACACATGGTTATGGGCTTAAAAAAAAGAGAAGACACTGGTGTGCTTTGGGTTGATGTCCTGTTGGAAGGTATACCTTCGCCCCCGTCTGAGGTCCTGAGAGCTCTGGAGCAGGTTTTCATCAAGGATCTCTCTGTACTTTGCTCCGTTCATATTTCCCTTAATCCTGACTAGTCTCCCAATCCCTGCCGCTGAAACAGCCCCACAGCATGATGCTGCCACCACCATGCTTCACCATAGGCATGGTGCCAGGTTTCCTCCAGACATGACGCTTGGCATTCAGGTCAAAGTGTTCAATCTTGGTCCATCAGACCTGAGAATCTTGTTTCACATGGTCAGAGTCTTTAACGTGTCTTCTGGCAAACTCCAAGCAGGCTGCCATGTGCCTTTTACTGATGCGTGGCGTCCATCTGACCACATCAAGGCCTGATTGGTGGAGTGCTGCAGAGATGGTTGTCCTTCTGGAAGGTTTTCCCATCTCCACAGAGTAACTCTGGAGCTCTGTCAGAGTGACCATCAGGTTCTTGGTCACCTCCCTGACCAAGGCCCTTCACCCCGATTGCTAAGTTTGGCCAGGCGGCCAGCTCTAGGAAGAGTCTTGTTGGTTCCAATCTTCTTCGATTTAGGAATGGAAGGGAAAAGGGAGATACCTCTGAATCAGAGAGGTGCGGGGGGCTGTCATAATCGACATCCACGTCTTCGAGAATGATGGAGGCCGCTGTGTTCTTGGGGACCTTTAATGCTGCAGAAATGTTTTGGTACCCTTCCCCAGATCTGTGCCTCGACACAATCCTGCCTCGGGGCTCTACGGACAATTGCTTCAACGTCATGGTTTGGATTTTGCTCTGACATGCACTGTCAACTGTGAGACCTTTTATAGACAGGTGTGTGTCTTTCCAATCATGTCCAATCAATTGAATTTACCACAGGTGGACTACAATCAAGTTGTAGAAACATCTCAAAGATGATCAATGGAAACAGGAGGTACCTGAGTTAAATTTCAAGTCTCATCGCAAAGGGTCTGAATAATTATGTAAATAAGGTATTTCTGTTGGTAATTTGTAATAAATTTGCACCAAAAAAATAAAACCTGTTTTTGTTTGTCATTATGGGGTATTGTGTGCAGATTGATGAGGGAAAAACATATTTAATACATTTTAGAATAAGGCTGTAATGTAACAAAATGTGGAAAAAGTCAAGAAGTCTGAATACTTTCGGAATGCACTGTATGCCAATTTGCTGTGAGAAGTGCCAACCCAGCATGCTGGACAATGTCACTGTCTCCCAGTGAAGCATTTCTTCTTGAAAGACCAATAATGTCTGGGCTGTCTGTCTGTGCCCAGGCTGTGCCCATGCTGCCAGACTGCATCTTTTCCCTTTGGTTGTCCAACTTGTCCCTTCAGTAAGAATAGTCCCTGTTGTTCCCCCTTTGGCGGAATGAGCCTCTCTCCATCTTTTCTGTCTATCTAATCCCCTTTCTTTCTTTCTTCCTTTCTTTCTTTCTTTCTTTCTTTCTTCCTTTCTTTCTTTCTTTCTTTCTTCCTTTCTTTCTTTCTTTCTTTCTTTCTTTCTTTCTTTCTTTCTTCCTTTCTTTCTTTCTTTCTTCCTTTCTTTCTTTCTTTCTTTCTTTCTTCCTTTCTTTCTTCCATTCTTTCTTTCTTCCTTTCTTTCTTTCTTTCTTTCTTTCTTCTTTTCTCTCTTTCTTTCTTTCTTTCTTCCTCTTTCTTTCTTTCTTTCTTTCTTTCTTTCTTTCTTTCTTTCTTTCTTTCTTTCTTTCTTTCTTTCTTCCTTTCTTTCTTTCTTTCTTTCTTTTTTTCTTTTTCTGTCTCTCTTCATGACTCAAACACATACACACTTACTTGTGTGCACACCTAAGCTTGCACAAACACACACACGCACACATATAGAGGCATCAAACCCTCCAACATCCTGGCAACTCCGGCCCAGTCCGCAAGAATGCATAATCTATTCTAACTGGAGCCCTACTGATCCCAGAATGGCTGGAAACAGCTGTTGAGGAAGTGATCAAAAGAAAGAGAGAGAGAGAGAAAGGGAGTCTCCACTTCTTTACATACTCGTTGTTCCCTCAGCCCCTCCAACTCCTCTTATTCACAATTGCCTCTTTCTGAGTGGGAGTTTGGTTTGTAAGGGAGGGCCGTGGAAGGCAATAAGATGACTCAGCACTGGCTGTCTCTAGAGTGGTGCATTGATTTCTGAGTGATCGCTGGGCTTCTCCAAACTTAATGGCATTCCAAAATTCTCTAACAGCAGTTAAGGAAGATCTTCAGAGGTTATAAAGATACAACCTCTGACTACAAATCCCCAGACCAACCCAGCACTCCACGGTTTGAACTTTGAACCCCTACTGGTTTTTATAGGCTTTGACCTCTCACCCTTAACGGTCATCCACCACTCCTATTGGTTACTGGAGAATTGTGAGCATGTAGCCTCGGTTACTATGTGGTGTGTTCTCTCCTTGAGGGTCTGTGCACAGTCGAGATGCCCTCCCAGTGAAGGGCTAGGAAGCCGCACCCTGGCTGATCAGTCTCTGTTTGTTTTGGCTGGGGTTAAGACACTGAGGGGGACTAGATGAAACAGTACCCTCTGCTTATCTCCATGACATCAGCACCCGGTTTATCTCCTCACAACACATCTCTGGATGGGAGTTAGGCCTCACGCTTTCCCACGACAAGACGCCTGTTTACACTAGAGCCCTGCACAGGCATGACATTTAATTTGGACTGTGTTTAATTCAGTGTTCAGCGAGGCCCACACACTTGACTGCGCCTCAATGACAGAGGTAGACAGGAAATAATGACAGGGAACCATGACAACGTGTTCAATCTGGAGGTGTCTTTGTGTAGGTTTGTGTCAGTCTTAGTTAGTTAGTCACCCAACCATATTTAAAAAGCTCTTTGACTGAGTTCTGTGCAAGGGAGGAAAATTACAGCACGGTTTTTGTGAAAGGTTTTCCTTGACACGCACCTTGTTATTTTGTACGTTTTTGCAAGTTAACACTGACTGTGTGGAGACTAGAGGTGTCATTTCTCTGGGAATGTCTCAGCACAGAGGGGTTGAGGGAATTACCATTCCTCCCCTTTTCCACCTCAACCGCCTACACAAAACTCAGCCAAACTGACTCCACGATAGACCACGGCAGGTCAGTGTTTCTCAACGTTTGGTTTGTGGACCGTCCGGCCCCAGTCCTTCAGATGGGTCAGCTGACAGAATTGAGTCAATTTCAAAAGATAGTTACGTTTTAATCTAAGTGGTCCTCTCCGTGAGGAATCAGCATAGCTTGGGCCCTAGCACAAAAAAAGGTTGAGGAACACTGCAGTATATGACCATCCAAATTAGGGAACACATCTAGTGAGGTTTATAAGCAGCACTCATCGGTGTCAGCCAACAATACCGCTGAGCTTTGCTGTGATAAAGCTGCATAAATACACTATAGCCTGAGCCCTCCTCTCCTTTCTTGCCCAGTCACATACTGTGTTAAGCATTCCCAATGGGGTGATTGACATTCTGGAAGCCTCCCCGGAGTCCACACTGAGTAGGACCAATAGACATACCATAGATACAGTATGTATGTGTATCTCTAGGCAACACCTTTTTTTATTTATATGTTATACTTAATAAATACACAGACAGGAAGTACAGTATGAGGGATGACTTGTGGGTTGACTGAGATCTCATCCTATATTTACAGTAGGGCTTACATCCTTAATATAATTCCATTGTGCTTGTGAAATTTGAGATAGCTAATGCTCCTGCTGACTGTAAGAAGTACTGTGTCACCCGGTTGAATAGATATGCAATATTACTCTTAAGCACCTTTAAAGAAACATGTTCTCAGTCACTGAAAGGATTTCAAACTATAATACAGACAACAAATTGGAACTAAATTTGATTTATTTGCCTGTAATTCCATAAATATTACATGTGGTCTTTGCATAAATAGAATGACCATTGTCTACAGTATAAACTGTAAATAAACCGTAAATTGAACCATAAATAGACCACTGTCTACGCTGCCTAAACTGAAGTATCTAAACCGCTACCTACCACATACTGCAGTATATTGTTATCGGGCCAGATAGCCGGTGAGAGACAGTGCCACCCAGTCGGGCCTCCATGTGTTTGTCTTGCTCAGTGTCCCCAAGGCCCCCCAGCACTAATGAATGGATATTTAATGATCTGAGAGAGCCATTCAATTGAGTGGAAAATGTGCAGTTCTGTGGAGCGCGGCTCCCCCTGTCACAGGAAAACAAAGGCCTCACTCTGCATTCACACACACCCAGGAGAGAGAGTGTACTCAGACAGTGGGGAAAAGAGGCTGAACATACACATAGTCACACACATACAGTGAGTGGAGTAGAGAGGATCCAGTTGCTATGATTGCAACACTTCACATTCCAGATCCTGTTAGCCTAATCCTACTCAACCTTCTGGAATAAGGAGGGCATTCATAAAACAATGCGGCCATATTGGATTTAGGACTGAATAGGGATTTATAACACATGATTTTCAGAAGTGCTTATTTTTTAAGGTGAGACACGGTAATATCGATATAATAAGCAGATCATACTTTACAAGAAACATACTTTGCATGCTGATCAATAATGATATTTAGCACTATCTTACAAGTTACAACAGAACTTAATGAGTGACTTCCTATTTTTGATTTAGGATCAGATATCTTGTGCTACAGTCAAATCTACCCACACTAACTCAAATACTTCCCTTTTCTTTATTTGCTTTGAAATATCAGTTTTAAATAATACAATACCCAAATCATGCAGAGAATAATATTTTTGGGATTCACTTAAGTTTATGAATATTAGGAAAATACAGCAGATCCAATCTGAAACATCTGCCCACCCCATCTTGCAATTAACATGGACCCAAACCAAAGGTTCAACCAACCAGTTAAGGCTAGAAGGTATCCAGCTTTTGCCAAATTAGCGTCAAAGGTAGATTTTTTGGGGCATTTTAGCTAACCCTATCCCTAACCCTTTTCCTAACCTTAACCTAATTATCCTAACCTGCTACATTAATTATCCTAACCTGCTGCGTAAGTTCTCCTAACCTGCTACATAATGTAAAATATGATGTTAAATTGACAAAAGTTGGATCCCTTCTAGCAAATGACCCAGCCAACTAAGTCAGTTATTGAAAGACAACACGAGAGAAGATGTGTTCAATAAAAACCCACCCTTTTATGCCTGTGTTTTTATTTATGGGTCACAAACTCCCTCTATGGGCCCCCTGTGGTCACTGAGGAGCCTTACGACACACTCTATCAAAGCAAGACAGGAAACAAGTGTGATTGGAAGTGCTCTGTGTGTTTATGAGAGGACCAAGGAGCTTGACCATGTAACCATGTTTAACTGTGCAGGGGGCCAGGGTCAGCAGCAACAGACATCTCACAGACGTCTAACGGTGAACAGACAGGAGGGGGGGTTTAAAGGAAGTAGATCCTGTGAATCCAGGGGGTGCTCCAGCACTGTTCTAGCTGGCTGGATTCACTTCCACCCCCCCTCTATTTGTGTCATTATTCACTGGCCCATCTGCTAGATTACATTAAGCCTCATCGCAGTGACTATACATCACCTTTACTGCACTATAACTCTATCCAATAGCCAGGTGGATTAGAAGAATGGACACGGTAAATAGGATAAAATGGGGGTGGATACGAAAATAATTACCTGGCGAAACATTGGTAATATCTCAATGTGACAACTTGAGTTATGGGGACGATTGTGGAGAACCACATAGTAGACCTCCTTTCACAATATCATTAGCTTGGAGAGGAAAATGCCATGTGTGAGCTACTATAAACAACAGACCTATCTGTATTTCCTCTACAGTCTTGTCCTTCCTGTGGGTTACCATAAAGGGTTTCCACGAATCAAAATGGTCTGTCTCGTAAAACATTCATGAAAACAAACATTTGCTTTTTGGTCTTAATTTAAAGTTAGGGTTAGGAATAAGGTTAGCAATGTGGTTACGAAGGTTAGGGTTAGGTTTAAAATCACATTTTAAGACAATACATTGTAGAAATATAAGGGGGTTTATGACTTTGTGGCTGAGGTAACTAGTGACAACCACCATAAAGGTAACGCAGAACTTGCCCTGTCCAAAGAGGTCTAAGCCCCTAAAGGAGAATGTTTAGGTTTACTCTTACAAAGAGCTCTCCTTTGGTAAACATAACAGGCAAGTGTCAGTGTGTAGAGACAGCAAAGTCGTTAAGTGTGAAGTTACGAGTAACACGTCCCAAGGGATGAATAAAACCAATGAGTGCCATTTAAGAAACCTTGACCAAACCATTACTACAGGTTCTAATGTCTTGAGTGGACTTTTTGTTGGCTGGTTCTATTTTCTTAAGTGGAGTATTTTTCTTTTTTTTTTAGCTAGTAGTTATCTGCCCAATGCATATCTATGGGAACAAGCCACCTCAGAACTGTTATTGTGTCTCAGGGCACTGTGAATGGGGGATCGCCTCTCTAACACCTAAACAGAGTGGTGTTGTGACTGGCCTTTGGCTGAAGGTCAAGCAGATGTCAAGCTGGAGAGAGAGTGAGATAGCCTGTTACCCTGTCCACTCTCTCTCTCTCTCTCTCTCTCTCTCCCTCTCTCTCTCTCCCTCCCTCTATCTCTTTCTCTCTCTCTCTAAAAGTAAATACACAGCACAGTTAGGGCTCTATTCAATCTATATTGCTGAAGCGTTACAGATTCCACGATAGAAATGTAAAGATCATTTCTGATTGAGACGACATATGCAGCGGTTACCATGAACGCTGTCTCCGTGGGGAAGATTGCCTTTAAAGGGGCAATCAGCAGTTGCTACATGTATTTTGGGACTTATAAATGAATGGTATATAGCCAATGATTCTTGAAGAACATAACTTATAAATGCTTTGTGCGCTTAGTTCAAATGTCACACACCACCATAAACCCAAAATACAAGCTTGTTTTACTTCCGATGTTTGTAAACAAAGTAAACATAAACAAACACGATATAGCCTCAAAACATGGTTAAAACTATCATGTTGATATCATGGATGGTCAGTCCTTGCACCCATAGCTCTGTTTTATGAATTTGAGAGTGTTTACAATTCTCCAGCACCATCCCTCAGCTTTTTGTCGAAAACAGGGGCAAATGGACTTCAGCAATCCAGATTAAGATGAGCCCTTAACGTGCACATTGCTAAATTTAGCTTGAAGAATTACTCTTCGTGGTAATGTATGTGTATTTGACCATTTCTTCAACATTTCCTACATTCTTGTAATTATTTCCAGCATTTCTCCAGCTCTGAAATTGAACCCTACGCACTATGTTATCACACTTCTGGGAAATCGGCCAGTTCAAACTCAGCCTCCCTAGAGACTGTATTTTCATCTTTATCACTCCTCCAAAGGAACTAATACATTCACTGGACCCGCTGCCTTTCAGCAATGTTGTTTCGACGGTTAAAGGAATGTTCGCTGGGACACCCTCCCCGATTTGCTGATTCGAATTCAGTGCTGTTGCAAAGCGTCTGCAGCACACATTTGAGATGTTTCCCTCCCAGGAATATGTACTGTAACACTCCACAACATTACTACACTCTACAACATGATTTGCAACGTCATCAGAAATATCTTAGTATTGGAAGAAGGTCTTTAAATAGGACTACCAATGATGAATTACAGTTCCCCCTGCTGCCAATAGCCTACTCTATGTTGTTAAATTGACAGAGGATGGAGACTGAATGAATCAGTGCTGAGTGAATTCTTTGAAAATTATAAATTCCAGTCGGAAGTCTGCTTCCTCTTGCATATTGAGCAGTTGTACTACATTAAATTTGTCAATGACTTAATGGCATGCTGCCCTTTGGCTCCAATTCCATGACATTGGTAAACCAGGAAGTTTCAAATACTGTCAGATTATACATTTGTCTTTCATGGATTATGGCTATATAGATTCCATATGGGTTGGAGTAACAGATGTTTTGTTTCCAAAGCCCAGTACTGTAGATGTGCCCTCCCGCCACATGTCTCTCGGTCTATCACTGAAAGCTCCAAAGCAGGTGCCCTTGGATAGTGGGAGACTATGCACTACCCCACCCTCCACCTCAGGGCAAACATTCCTATAGCTAGTCATTCAGCTCATGTAAAACTTGAGGAATATCCTGTTGTATGGGTCCCAAACCTTTGCCGCACTTCAGTCCCACCACAGACAGACATACGAATGCTCATGCATGTATGCGCAGACACATGCGTGCACACACACACACACACACACACACACACACACACACACACACACACACACACACACACACACACACACACACACACACACACACACACACACACACACACACACACACACACACACACACACGCACGCACACAAACACACGCACGCACGCACTCACACACACACACCATATTCTGCAGATTTAACAAGAGATTAGAGAGGGAGAAGAAAACCTCAGGAACCATGAGAACCTATAAAATGTGATTTCATCATTCAACCAATGGGACTAGTATCATATAACAATAGCTTACTATTGAATGTATATAACACATGTGATATGTAGATGGCTATTCAAACATATCAAACCCAACAAATGATCACCAGTTTTTATCATGAACCAACATTGATTACACACAAAATCTTTTCATGTCACATGATTTGAAACCTCTCACTCAAAGTGCTAAACTACACACCAAGTATCCAAAACCATAAGCTATTTCTCAGCCTTTGACTCAGTTGTCAATAGCATAAAACACTTTTTTCAAAACACTACACACAATTATCTACATAAAACACAAAAATCTAACAGGAAGTGACTTGCTTTCCTTTTCCAAACACAACAAATCAAAATGCTACACTTATTCACCAGGTCACACACACACTCCTCACATGTGCAAACACTAATAGATTAACTGATCACTAACCAATCACTGCTTTACTGTAGTATAGGCCTATAAATAGGTCAAAGGTCAGATTACCTGTTTTGAACAATGGATGCCAACAATGGACAGAGAGCATGAGGAGTAGGAGGGAGAGGACGAGGGCAAAGAAGAGAAGGAAGGACAGCCATCTCTGATGAGATTAGGGCATCACTTGTTGATCATGTGATCAACCACGGTTTGACCATGAGAGATGCTGGACTGAGAGTCCAGCCCAATTTGAGTCGATTTACAGTGGCGTCCATAATTCGAACCTTCAGAAATGAGAACAGGTATGCAACTATCTAATGACTATTTTAGCATTACAGTAATGTACTGTAAAATACATTTTACTGCATAGTATTGCATAAACATTTGTAACTCTAAGCCATCCATTTACTGCACTGCATTGTGAATGTGTTTGGTTATCATGCTGTACTACATTGAATGAATGAGATTGGTTATCATGCTGTACTACATTGAATGAATGAGATTGGTTATCATGCTGTACTACATTGTTTTGTACATTGTTCACAGTTCCTATGCTGAACACATACTGTGTTTGAATTCTGTACAGAGTGGAAAGGCAAAGACATCATGGAGGACGAGGACGCTTGTGTACAGATATACAAGAGACTGCAATTATAAATATGGTTTTGGCCAACAATGCAAATAGGATTTGAGAGATAAGAGAGCATATCTTGAATAATGACATCATATTTAACAACATCAATGATGTAAGCCTGTCGACCATACAACGCATCCTCCAACGGCACCGGGTGACGATGAAACAACTTTACAAGGTGCCATTTCAGAGAAACTCTGACAGAGTCAAGAATATGCGGCATGACTTTGTAGAGGTATGTATGCAACATTACTTCCAGTACTTCAGACATACCATATTTACTCATCTGTATATCCTTTTGTCTGTTACAGAGAGTATTGGAGCTGGATGCCCATGTAATTCACCATTAATTTATTTATGTGGATGAGGTTGCCTTCAACCTCACCAAAACGAGGCGCAGAAGAAGAAATGTAATAGGACAGAGGGCAATTACCAATGTCCCTGGACATCGTGGGGGTAATATAACTATGTGTGCTGCCATCACTCAAAACGGGGTCCTCCATCACAATGCCACACTGGGTCCGTACAACACCGGCCATATGCTCACTTTTCTGGATGCGATTTACACAATGCTTGTCCCTGATCCAGATCAGGAGCCTGCTAGATTTGTGGTTTTATGGGACAATGTTAGTTTTCACCGGGCTGTTCTGATCCAAAACTGGTTTGCCACCCATCCACAATTTGTAGTTTTGTACCTACCCCCATATTCACCTTTTCTAAATCCCATAGAGGAATTCTTCTCAGCCTGGCGCTGGAAAGTGTATGATCGCCAACCCTATGCACGCATGCCGCTTCTTCAGGCAATGGAGGACGCATGTGGGGACATAGAGGTTGCCTCTGTCCAAGGTTGGATACGCCATGCTATGAGATACTTCCCTCCATGTGGGGACATAGAGGTTGCCTCTGTCCAAGGTTGGATACGCCATGCTAGGAGATACTTCCCTCGATGTTTGGCAAGAGAAAACGTATCTTGTGATGTGGACGAAGTATTGTGGCCAGACCCAGGCCAGAGAAGAGATGAAGCGTAGCTTAGCACTGGAGATATTAGCACAGCACTGGTGATATTTTTAAGGACTACTATCCCCTTCATGCCAAGGAATTGGTATATAAGGCTGCATAATGTCTTTCCCACTGTTGTGAATGTGAACATTTGTTAGGGAGGAATTGAACACACTCCAAACAGCAGTGTGTTTGGACAGTATGTAATGCCTATCTGTCAGCAATGGGCAAACGGAGTGAGGATTCTTGCATCTTGTTCAGGCGACTGCTCAGTGCAATAGGGTACAAGGCATTGCTTGGTCTGACCAATCTGGTTGGTCTGACCAATCTGAATCTATGCTTCAAGATTGTTTTGATCTTGTGGACTGGGAAATGTTCTGGATCGCCTCTGAGAATAGTATTGACATATACACTGACTCAGTGACTTGGTTCATCAGGAAGTGGAGAGAGGATGTTGTCCCCACTGTGACAGTTACAAATTATCCAACCCATAAACTGTGGATAGATGGCAGCAATTGGGCAAAACTGGAAGAGCGAATAACCACATTTAACCATGGCAATGTGACTGGGAACATAGACGCTGTACAAACGCCGACGCAGGCCCCCTCCGCTCACATGGACTGTGTGCTCTCGTTCTCCGTGGCCGATGTACAGTTGAAGTTGTAAGTTTACATATACTTAGGTTGGAGTCATTAAAACTTGATTTTCAACCACTCCACAAATTTCTTGTTAACAAACTATAGTTTTGGCATGTCGGTGAGGACATCTACTTTGTGCATGACACAAGTCATTTTTCCAAGAATTGTTTACAGACAGATTATTTCATTATATATCATAATTCCGGTCAGAAGTTTACATACACTAAGTTGACTGTGCCTTTAAACAGCTTGGAAAATTCCAGAGAATTCTGTCATGGCTTTAGAAGCTTCTGATAGGATAATTGACATAACTTGAGTCAATTGGAGGTGTACCTGTGGATGTATTTTAAGGCCTACCTTCAGACTCAGTGCTTCTTTGATTGACATCATGTGAAAATCAAATACATCAACCAAGACTTCAGAAAACAAATTGTAGACCTCCACAAGTCTGGTTCATCCTTGGGAGCAATTTCCAAATGCCTGAAGGTACCACGTTCATCTGTACAAACAATAGTAGGCAAGTATATGAATGTACTTTGGTGCGAAAAGTGCAAATCAATCCCAGAACAGCAGCAAAGGACATTGTGAAGATGCTGGAGGAAACTGATACAAATGTATCGATATTCACAGTAAAACAAGTCCTATATCGACATAACCCAAAAGGCCGCTCAGTAAGGAAGAAGCCACTGCTCCAAAACCGACATAAAAAAGCCAGACTACGGTTTGCAACTGCACATGGGGACAAAGATTGTACTTTTTGGGGAAATGACCTCTGATCTGATGAAACAAGAATAGAACTGTTTGGCCATAATGACCATCGTTATGTTTGGAGGAAAAAGGGGGAGGCTTGCAAGCCGAAGAACACCACCCCAAATGTGAAGCACAGGGGTGGCAGCATCATGTTGACTCAGTTACACCAGCTCTGTCAGGAGGAATGGGCCAAAATTCACCCAACTTATTGTGGGAAGCTTGTGGAAGGCTACCCAAAACGTTTGACCCAAGTTAAACAATTTAAAGGCAATGCTACCAAATACTTTTTTTGGTATTGAGTGTATGTAAACTTCTGACCCACTGGGAATGTGGAAAAATAAACAAAAGCTTAAATAAATAATCCTCTGTACTATTATTCTGACATTTCACATTCTTAAAATGAAGTAGTGATCCTAACTGACCTAAGACAGGGAATTTTAACTCGGAATAAATATCAGGAATTGTGAAAAACTGAGTTTAAATATATTTGGCTAAAGTGTATGTAAACTTCCGACTTCAACTGTAAGTCATTTTACACTTGTTAACCATTGCAAGGCTGCCAACCCAGATGACATCCCAAGCCGAGTCCTCAGAGCATGTGCAGTCTGCCTTACATGCTCTGCTTCAATATTTCCACCATTGTTCCTGTACCCAAGAAAGCGAAGGTAACTGAACAATCACCCCGTAGCACACTTCTGTCATCATGAAGTGCTCTGAGATAGTAGTTAAGGACCATATCACCTCCACTTTACCCGACAACTTAGACCTACTAGAATATGCATGCAACGGACAACACAAATGCCATTGCACTGCACACTGCCCTATCCCACCTGGACAAGAAAAATACTTATGTAAGAATGCTGTTCATCAACTACAGCTCAGACTTCAACACCATAATACCTCCCAAGCTCATCACTAAACTCAGGGCACTGGGCCTGAACCCTTCCCTGTACAACTGGGTCCTGGACTTCCTAACGGGCCAACCTCAAGTGGTGAAGGTAGGCAACAACACCTCCACCACGCTGATCATCAATACTAGGGCCCCACATGGGTGCGTGCTGAGCCCTGTACTACCTGTTCACACATGACTGCATTGCCACACACGTCTCCAACTCAGTCATCATGTTGGCTGACGATACAACAGGGGTAGGCCTGATTACCAACAATTAGGAGACAGCCTACAGGGAGGAGGTGAGAGCCGTGGCGGAGAGGTGCCAGGAAAAAGAATCCTCCCCTTCAAAGTAAACAAAAAGGGGATGATCGTGGACTAAAGGAGACTACAGAGAGAGCACCCTCCCATCCACATCTACAGGGCCACAGTGCAGTGGGTCAAAAGCTTCAAGTTCCTCGGCATGCACATCACTGATGACCTTAAATTGTCCTTTCACACAGTGTGGTGAAGAAGGCGCAATATCGCCTCTTCAACCTCAACCCATTAAACAGTCACCACTAGCCGGCCTCCGCCCAGTACCCTGCCCTGAACCTTAGTCACTGCTACTAGCCGGCTACCACCCGGTACTCTACCCTGCACCTGTCTAGACTTGACAGTTCATACAGCTTCAGTATTCTGATCATAGAGTTCTGATCATGGAATTCTGAATGCGTCATGCGTCTGCGCCTACATTTAAATGTGTCTACCGTGTCCACAGTGTGTCCGGATTCCATTTTCCTGCTCTATATTGAAATGCCAGTATGCATTCTAAAAAGGGTTGAATACGCTAAATATGATAATAACACAACAACTGATGCAAGTAGCTAACCACTGTCGCTAACTAGCCAGCTAACCTCTATCACTTGGCACAAGCATTTCGCTACACTTGCAATAACATCAGCTAAATACAGTGGGGCAAAAAAGTATTTAGTCAGCCACCAATTGTGCACGTTCTCCCACTTATCAAGATTAGAGAGGCCTGTAATTTTCATCATAGGTACACTTCAACTATGACAGACAAAATGAGAAGAAAATAAATCCAGAAAATCACATTGTAGTATTTTTAATGAATTTATTTGCAAATTATGGTGGAAAATAAGTATTTGGTCAATAACAAAAGTTTATCTCAATACTTTGTTATATACCCTTTGTTGGCAATGACAGAGGTCAAACATTTTCTGTAAGTCTTCACGAGGTTTTCACACACTGTTGCTGGTATTTTGGCCCATTCCTCCATGCAGATCTCCTCTAGAGCAGTGATGTTTTGGGGTGTTGCTGGGCAACACAGACTTTCAACTCCCTCCAAAGATTTTCTATGGGGTTGAGATCTGGAGACTGGCTAGGCCACTCCAGGACCTTGAAATTCTTCTTACGAAGCCACTCCTTTGTTGCCCGGGCGGTGTGTTTGGAATCATTGTCATGCTGAAAGACCCAGCCACGTTTCATCTTCAATGCCCTTGCTGATGGAAGGAGATTTTCACTCAAAATCTCACAATACATGGCCCCATCCATTCTTTCCTTTACACGTATCAGTTGTCCTGGTCCCTTTGCAGAAAAACAGCCCCAAAGCATGATGTTTCCACCCCCATGCTTCACAGTAGGTATGGTGTTCTTTGGCTGCAACTCAGCATTCTTTGTCCTCCAAACACGACGAGTTGAGTTTTTACCGAAAAGTTCTATTTTGGTTTCATCTGACCATATGACATTCTCCCAATCTTCTTCTGGATCATCCAAATGCTCTCTAGCAAACTTCAGACTGGCCTGGACATGTACTGGCTTAAGCAGGGGGACACGTCTGGTACAGCATGATTTGAGTCCCTGGCGGCGTAGTGTGTTACTGATGGTAGGCTTTGTTACTTTTGTCCCAGCTCTCTGCAGGTTATTCACTAGGTCTGGGATTTTTGCTCACTGTTCATGTGATCATTTTGATCCCACGGGGTGAGATCTTGCGTGGAGCCCCAGATCGAGGGAGATTATCAGTGGTCTTGTATGTCTTCCATTTCCTAATAATTGCTCCCACAGTTGATTTCTTCAAACCAAGCTTACCTATTGCAGATTCAGTCTTCCCAGCCTGGTGCAGGTCTACAATTTTGTTTCTGGTGTCCTTTGACAGCTCTTTGGTCTTGGCCATAGTGGAGTTTGGAGTGTGACTGTTTGATGTTGTGGACAGGTGTCTTTTATACTGATAACAAGTTCAAACAGGTGCCATTAATATACAGGTAACAAGTGGAGGACAGAGGAGCCTCTTGAAGAAGAAGTTACAGGTCTGTGAGCGCCAGAAATCTTGCTTGTTTGTAGGTGACCAAATACTTATTTTCTACCATAATTTGCAAATAAATTCATTAAAAATCCTACAATGTGATTTTCTGGATTTTTTTTCTTCTCATTTTGTCTGTCATAGTTGAAGTGTACCTATGATGAAAATTACAGGCCTCTCTCATCTTTTTAAGTAGGAGAACTTGCACAATTGGTGGCTGACTAAATACTTTTTTGCCCCACTGTATGTGTACGCGACCAATGAAAATGTAATTTGATTTAGCTAGCCAGCAAGCTAGCATGCAATACTAAAGGGATTGCAAACATGTTAGCATAACTGTAGCCAAACCAACTTGTTTTACTTTAAATATTAGCTAGCTGGCAAGCAGTTCTGAGACTTGTAAGTGTCAAGTGTAGACACAACCTTAGAGACTGCTTTGCCTTAAGTACACAGTCATTGAACACTGGTCACAGGATTTTTTTTTCTATGTATACAGTATACTGTATTCTAGTCATGGCTCATCCTATATAACTACTGCTGTACACACATTTTCTATTCATATAATGTCTATACACACCATTTTATATATACAGTATATATATACAGTACCGGTCTAAAGTTTGGACACACCTCCTCATTCACGTTGCCAAGAGCGTGCAAAGCTGTCACCAAGGCAAAGGGTAGCTACTTTCAAGAATGTCAAATATAAAAAATGTTTAGATTTGTTTAACACTTTTTAGGTTAATACATGATTCCATATGTGATATTTCATAGTTTTGATGTCTTAACAATTATTCTACAATGTGGAAAATTGTAAAACTTTAATTAGTAGGTGTGCCCAAACTTTTGACTGGTACTGTATATATACATTTTTTAAATGTTTAAATGTTTAATTTTGGGATTATGTGCACATTGTTTTGTATTGCTAGGTATTATTATTGAACTGTTGGAGCTAGGAACACAGTCATTTCGCTGCACCTGCGATACCATCTGCAAATCTGTATACGCGATCAATAAACTTTGATTTCTTTGGATTTTAAGAGTAATAAGCTCTCCAGATGCGCTGTACTGTACATTACCACCTTTCAATTTCTCTAAATTTTTTCTAAGGAAATTGTTTTGCTGTTCTAAAAATAAAATTAATTTGGACCAATTGTGTCAGATTTCTGCTGAAAAAATTGTTGTTTAAAAAAAGCATCTCCTTGGTGTAGAATGAGTTGTTATTTAAAACTTAATATTATGAACTCTAGTCAAGTACTTAAGTACTTGATGCCAAATCTCATGGACTAATTACATAAACTGAATAGCATGCAAACACAGCTAGACCTAGCCGTAAATCTTAGTTATAATGCAAATAATAAATGTTTTTTGATATGACTTCCTATGGCGATTCGTGCCTGTTTGTGTGCATATTGAGGCCTGGTGCAGGGCCAGTGTCTGGACAAATCTCAGAATATAAGATACTGTATTTCATATCAGCACAGTGAGAGACTTGGGTGGAGTTTAAATAGACGGCAGTGTCTTCCTCCCTATGCAGCCGCTGCAAGCAACATACTGGCCACATAGCAACTGAGAGCTCCATGGCAACGGCTGGCTCTCTCGCTGAGGTGCTGAGAGAACTTGGCTGGCGAACATGCTGTGTTTCCTATTCCACTAATGACCATCGACCACTGCGTTCGTGCTTCAAGTCGGTCTGAATTCATACTTACAGTATAACGTACGATGTAACCAAAGGCTTTATTATTTTTCTCCATCTCATTACTGTTATTGTCTGAGGTAGCCATTTTGTAGGCTTCTGTCTATTGTAAACTTTTTTCTAGGTGGATGTTTTCTTTTCTTTTTTTCTCTTCATTAATGAGGTGTCCTCTCACTTCCGAGGCCATTTGGTTGATCTGTTTGCTTCCATTTACATGGTCTCCAGTCTATTTACAATTGACCCAGGCATGACGTAACTGAAGGGAAGGGCAGGAGCCAAGGGAGGGAGGAGGAGTATATGGAACAGGCCTTCCCTCTTTCCTTAGTGCACTTCTCTGCACTAGACCCAGCCCAACCACTACCAGATAATGCAGGTCACCCCTGATACAAGTCATTATTCAACGTCCATCCATGTCTGAAGACGTCAGGAGAGGATGTAAACACCGGCCACTAGGGGCAACAGTGACCGCTGTTAGCGTCAAGTAGGCTTTAGTTTTGCTGGGGCATTGTGGATGGGGATGGCAGACGGGCATAAGCATCTGGTTCCAAAGGTAGCATGTTTGCATCCAGTGATAGAAAGTTGTTTTTGATATTTATCTTTTAATTCTATCCCAAACCTTAATCCTTACCTTAACCATTCTGAGTTAATGCCTAACCTTAAGAATTCAGAGTTAATGCCTAAACTTAACCTTACAGAGAAGTAACCAAACACTTCAAAATTTGACATTTGGAACAACGTCCAACTTTGACCTTTGAGAAACGTGGATGAACTTCTAATTCTGTTGTGAGACTGTGAGATCTTGTTGCACAGATACACTTGCTATATTCATTCCAGCTATCACATGTTCACAATCAGGAAGTCCTGATACCATACCCTCCCCCCACCCGTGTCCACCCCCCTGTCCACCCTCTACTCCCTTTGAAAGTGTCTCCTAGAGAAGACTTTATGTCGTCATTTGGGACTGAGTAAACCACAAAGCAAATTCCAAACGAAAGCGGGAAAACATATAGAAGTATTACAACCAAGAGGTAAAATAGAGAAATAATGAGATGGAGGAGTAATTATTGTTTTTCCCGAAATATGGGAATGGAGGGGAAACTGGGAGATCATGTGCTGTTTGTGATATGGGGCAGGGGGTCTCTAGGTGTCATGGCAGTTGCAGTAAGCCCTTTGTACTGAAGTTCAGAGAAAGTGGTGTTGGCTTCCATTTGGGTCTGGGGAGCACACATTTAAATCAAATCAAATACATTTTTATTTGTCACACACAGTTCACAGCAGGTATAACAGGTGCAGTGAAATGCTTATGTGCTAGCTCCCTCAACAATGCAGTACATTAGTCAATAACAGTAATAACAATAAAAAAAGTCAAGTCAAAAATAACAAGTAATAAAAGTAATAAGAGGGGTAGTATGCATAGTGAAAATGTACTGTATTATACTGTATTTACAGTTATGCCATGGAATAAATAGTATATAAAATGAACTGCAGTGTTGACTGTGTGTGTGCGTATGTGTGTGTGAGTTCTGAGTGCGTGTGGGTGCGTGTGTGTGTGTGTTTGTTTATGGGGACGTGTTTAACTATACTTGTGGAGTAAACAAACAAAATTTCAAACAACTGGGGACATTTTGTTAGGTTAAATGCTATTTCTAGGGGGGTTAGGATTAAGGTTAGAATTAGTGTTAGAATTAAGTTTAGGGTAAAGGTTAGGAGCTAGGGTTAGGTTTAGGGTTAAGGTTAAGGTTAGGTTTTCAGGTTAGGGTTAAAGTTAAGGTTAGGGTTAGGGTACGGGTTAAGGAAAATAGGATTTTGAATGGGACTGAATTGTGTGTCCCCACAAGGTTAGTTATACAAAACTGTGTGTTTGTGTGTGTGTGTGTTTGTGATATTCACGGCATGGCAACTCCAGGAGAAGCGCCGTGAACAACATCAGGACCTTTTCCTGGCCTTCGACACTGAGCAGGGAACTACTATGGGGCATTCTTCTTAAATTTGGCTGTCCAGACATATTTGCCAACATCCTTTGCCAGTTCCATGATGGGATGATGCCTCGGGTGGCCATAGGAGGGCAGGAGTCAGTGCCCTTTGAAATATGTGTTGGAGTGAGGCAGGGGTGTGTGCTGGCACCTGTACTCTTTAACATGTCTTACCCAGCTTCTCCACAAGGAGCTTGAGGCCAGCAGTGGAGTTGCGGTGGACTTGGAAACCTATTCAACATCAGGAGGCTCCAAGCAAGCCCCAAGGTTTCGACAGAGCAGGTTCTTATTAAGCTGAAGTATGCTGATGACTGTGCTCTCGTGGCCCACACTCAGGAAGATCTTCAGTCTATCCTTGTAATGGCTATGAACATCTATAGCAGGATGGGACTGTCTATCAACACCACCAAGACAGAGGAGGTCTGCCAATGGAGATCCATCCCTCCAACCACCATGCCTGTCTTCACCATTGAACACAAATCACTGAAAATAGTCTCGTCATTCAAATACCTGGGCAGCATTGACTTTGAAATCCAAAACAGGATCAAGAAAGCCTCAGCTGTCTTTGGGAAACTCAGATGCAAGGTCTTCCAAAACAGGGATTGCCACCTTTACAGTCACCATAAATCAATGTCACGCCATGATGTGTCTTTGTGATTGTCTCCACCCACCTCCAGGTGTCACCCGTTTTCCCCATTAGTCCCTAGGTATTTATTCTGGTGTTCCCTGTTTGTCTGTTGCCAGTTTGTCTTGTCAAGTCAACCAGCGTGGTTTTCCATGCTCCTGCTTTTTCTTATCTCTCTTTTGCTAGTCCTCCCGGTTTTGACCCTTGCCTGCCTTGACTCTGAACCCATCTGCCTGACCATACTGCCTGCTCTGACCTCAAGCCTGCCTGCCACTCTGTACCTCCTGGACTCTGACCTTGTTCATGATCTTTTGCCTGTCCACAACCATTCTCTTGCCTGCCCCTTGGACTATAATTTATATCAGAGACTCAAATCATCTGCCTTGCGTGTTTGCATCTGGGTCAGGCCCTGTGCCCTTATAATCAAGCCGTCTGTATCAGCACACTTCTTTACAGCTGTGAAGCCTGGGTCACTTACAGGCCTGACCCTGCAGGCCTGACACTGCAGTCGCCACAACAAGCAGCTTGAGGGATTCCACATAATATGCCTGCAGCGCATCCTGGGAATCACCTGGCATGACTGTTTGCCCCATACATAAATACTTGCTAAGACCAACTCTAAGACTATGCAGGCCATGGTGACCCAACACCAACTGCACTAGCTCGGACATGTCATTAGAATGTCTCAGGAGCACTTTACGTGGAAGATCCTGTTTGGCCAGCTACACCTTGGCCGTCGGTCTGCAAGGGGGCAGATGAAGCAATTCATGGACCAGCTGAAAACATTGCTGAAGAAGTGCAGCATCAAACCCAAAGACCTGGAGGAACGCAGCTTCCGACTGTTCCACCTTCTGGCAGTTCTGCCAGAGCGGTGTACAGAGGTCAGAGGAGGAGCACAAAGACACAGCCCCGCCAACACAGACAGCATACTGCAATAAAGTTTGTGGACCTTGGATTGGTCTCTACAGCAACCAAAGAATTCACCATTAACTCTGAAGTGGAAGTCATCATCGGATACAATGGACTAGCATAAGCAAGTAAGTGTGTGTGTTTGTGTGTAAGTTTGTATGTGAGGGTTGGATGTGTGTGTAGTCAATGCAAATAAGGTGCAATAGTCTCTAAGGTGCAGGTCTGCGCAGGGAGACAGCTAGGGTTAGCTATTCAGTAGCCTGATGGCCTGTTGGTAGTAGCTGTCTCAGAGCTTGTTGGTCTCAGACAAAATGCTCCAATATCGCTTGCCTGATGGTAACAGAGTGAACAGTCCATGGCTCTGGTGGCTGAACTTCCTTGAGGATCTTTCGGGCCTTCCTCAGACACCGCCTGGAGTAGATGTCCTGGAGGGATAGGAAGCTCGCACCCAGTGATCTATTGGGCTGTCCACAACACCCTCTGTAGAGCCTTCCAGTTGATACAGCCTTCCGGTTGATACCAGCCTTCCGGTAATACAGCGGGTCAAGATGCTCTCGATTACTCAGCTGTAGAACTTCTTGAGGATCCAAGGGCCCATGCCAAATTTCTTCAGTCGCCTGAGGTTGCTTGTCAGGTCATGTCATCTGTTATGTGCACGACAAGGAATTTGAAGCTTTTGACTCTCTCCACTGCAGCACCATCGATGACAATAGGGGTGTTCTTCCGCCCTCTTTCCTGTAGTCCACAATCAGCAACTTGGTTTTGCTGACGTTGAGGGAGAGGCTGTTTTCCTGGCACCACTCTGCCAGGGCTTTAACCTCCTCCCGGTAGGCTGTCTCATTGCCGTCGCAAACTTAAGGATGGTGCTGGAGTCGTTCATGGAAACACAGTCATGGGTTTATAGTAGAGATCTTCACTGGTCCGAAAAGTTGGACCTGGAACTCGAACGGACAGGAAAACAATCATACCTGGACCCAAACTGCCAACTCAACCTAGACCCGACCAGTACACTAACGGGTCTGGATCTAGACCAGACCCGATTGGACCCAAGTGACAAAAAATGATGTTTAGCCACAATGTTGCTCTTTTGGTTATCAAATATGTCTTTATATATTGGCTAGGCCTTCCATAATGCAACAAATTCACCTTATTAGCAGCAGGTAGTCTAGTGGTCAAGAACATTGAGCCAGTAACCGAAAGGTCACTGGTTTGAATCCCCTAGCCAATTAGGTTTAAAATCTGTCGATGTACCCTTGAGCAAGGCACTTAACCCTATTTGCTCCTGTAAGTTGCTCTGGATAAGAGCATCTGCTAAATGACTAAAATGTTTAAATATGCTATAGCTTATGCTGAGCCGTGGTCGGGTTAATTTGGGTCCACTTGGTCTATCAGCTGTAGTTACATAGACCCAAGGCCTGATGACAATCAAACAGGACCTGACGCAACAGCGCCTCTTCAACTTCATGAGGCTGAAGAATTTCGCCTTGGCCCCTAAGACTCTCACGAACTTCTACAGATGCACCATTGAAAGCATCCTGCCGGTCTGTATCAACACCTGGTACGGCAATTGCATTGTCCGCGACTCAGGACTCTCCAGAGGGTGGTGCGGTCAACCCATCGCATCATCGGGGACACACTGCCTTCTCTCCAGGAAATCTACAGCACCCAGTGTCACAGGAAGCCCAAGAAGATCACCAAGGACCTCAGCCACCTGAGCCACAGCCTGTCCACCCCGCTACCATCTAGAAGGAGAAGACAGTGCAGGTGCATCAAAGCTGGGACCGAGAAACTGATAAACATCAAAAGTAACAGTCAGTATCTGGTGTGGCCACCAGCTGCATTAAGTACTGCAGTGCATCTCCTCCTCATGGACTGCACCCGATTTGCCAGTTCTTGCTGTGATATGTTACCCCACTCTTCCACCTAGGCACCTGCAAGTTCCCAGACATTTCTGTGAGGAATGGCCCTAGCCCTCACCCTCTGATCCAACAGGTCCCAGACGTGCACAATGGGATTGAGATCCGGGCTGTTTGCTGGTCATGGCAGAACACTGACATTCCTGTCTTGCAGGAAATCACGCACAGAACGAGCAGTATAGCTGGTGGCATTGTCATGCTGGAGGGTCAGGTCAGGATGAGCCTGCAGGAAGGGTACAACATGAAGGAGGAGGATGTCTTCCCTGTAATGCACAGCGTTGAGATTTCCTGCAATGACAACAAGCTCAGTCTGATGATGCTGTGACACACCACCCAGACCATGACGGACCCTCCACATCCAAATCGATCCCGCTTCAGTGTACAGGCCTCTGTGTAATACTCATTCCTTCGACGATAAACGTAAATCCGACAATCACCCCGGTGAGACAAAACCGCGACTCTTCAGTGAAGAGCACTTTTTGCCAGTCCTGTCTGGTCCAGCGACAGTGTGTTTGTGCCCATAGTCAACGATGTTGCCGGTGATGTCTGTTTGTACAGTGGCTTGCGAAATATTCAGCCCCTTTGGCATTTTTCCTATTTGTTTTGCCTTACAACCTGGAATTAAAATAGATTTTTGGGGTGTTTGTATAATTTCATTTACACAACATGCTTACCACTTTGAAGATGCAAAATATTTTTTTTGTGAAACAAACAAGAAATAAGACAAAAAAATGAACTTGAGCTTGCATAACTATTCACCCCCCCCCCTAAGTCAATACTTTGTAAAACCACCTTTTGCAGCAATTACAGCTGCAAGTCCCCTGGGGTATGTCTCTTAAAGCTTGGCACGTCTAGCCACTGGGATTTTTGCCCAATCTTCAAGGCAAAACTGCTCCAGCTCCATCAAGTTGGATGGGTTTCGCTGGTGTACAGCAATCTTTAAGTCATACCACAGATTCTAAATTGGATTGAGGTCTGGGTTTTGACTAGACCATTCGAAGACATTTAAATGTTTCCCCTTAAACCACTTGAGTGTTTCTTTAGCAGTATGCTTAGGGTCATTGTCCTGCTGGGAGGTGAACCTCTGTCTCAGTCTCAATTCTCTGGAAGAGTGAAACAGGTTTCCCTCAAGAATGTCCCTGTATTTAGCACCATCCATCATTCCTTCAATTCTGACCAGTATCCCAGTCTCTGACGATGAAAAACATCCCCACAGCATGATGCTGCCACCACCATGCTTCACTGTGTGGATGTTGTTCTCGGGGTGATGAGAGGTGTTGGTTTTGCGCCAGACATAGCATTTTCCTTGATGGCTAAAAAGCTCAATTTTAGTCTCATCTGACCAGAATACCTTCTTCCATGTGCTTGGGGAGTCTCGCACATGCCTTTTGGCAAACACCAAACGTGTTTGGTTATTTTGTTCTATAAGCAATGGCTTTTTTTCTGGCCAAACTTCTGTGAAGCCCAGGTCTGTGGAGTGTACAGCTTAAAGTGGTCCTATGGACAGATACTCCTTCAGGGTTATCTTTGGTCTCTTTGTTGCCTCTCTGATTAATGCCCTCCTTGCCTGGTCTGTGAGTTTTGGTGGGCGGTCCTCTCTTGGCAGGTTTGTTGTGGTGCCATATTCTTTCCATTTTTTAAATAATAGATTTAATGGTGCTCTGTGAGATATTCAAAGTTTGCGGCATGATGGATGCATGTACTCATGTGGTTTTCTCCATACCCTAGTTGTAACGGTTTTCTTTTGGTGAAGGAGAGGTGGACCAAAACGCAGCGTGGTGATTATTCATGGGACTTTAATAAAGACACTATACATGAATAAACTAGCAAAACAAGAAATGTAAAAAAAAACAGCACTATCTGGTGCAAACACAGAGACAGGAACAATCACCCACAAACACACAGTGAAACCCAGGCTACCTAAGTATGATTCTCAATCAGAGACAACTAATGACACCTGCCTCTGATTGAGAACCATACTAGGCCGAAACATAGAAATACCCAAATGATAGAAAAACAAACATAGACTGCCCACCCCAACTCACGCCCTGACCATACTAAATAATGACAAAACAAAGGAAATAAAGGTCAGAACGTGACAGTACCCCCCCCCCCCCCAAAGGTGTGGACTCCGGCCGCAAAACCTTAACCTATAGGGGAGGGTCTGCGTGGGCGTCTGTCCGCGGTGGCGGCTCTGGCGCAGGACGTGGACCCCACTTCACCAACGTCTTAGTCCGCCTTCTTGTCCGCTTCTGTGGCCTCCTAACCACGGTGACCCTACTAAATGACCCCACTGGACTGAGGGGCAGCTCGGGACAGAGGGGCAGCTCAGGACAGAGGGGCAGCTCGGGACAGAGGGGCGGCAGCTTGGGACAGAGGGGCGGCAGCTCTGGACAGAGGGGCGGAAGCTCTGGACAGAGGGGCGGAAGCTCTGGGCTGAGGGGCTCTGGCGCCTCTGGGCTGAGGGGCTCTGGGGCCTCTGGGCTGAGGGGCTCTGGCGCCTCTGGGCTGACGGGCGGCACTGGCGGCCCCTGGCTGACTGGCAGCACTGGCGGTCCCTGGCTGACTGGCGGCACTGGCGGCTCCTGGCTGACTGGTGGCTCCTTGCAGACTGGCGGCACTGGCGGCTCCTTGCAGACTGGCGGCACTGGCGGCGCTGGGCAGACGGGTGGCTCAGGCGGCGCTGGGCAGACGGGTGGCTCAGAAGGCGCTGGGCAGACTGGCGACTCTGATGGCGCTGGGCAGACGGGAAGCTCCGGCAACGCTGGAGAGGAAGGCTCTGGCAGCGCTGGACTGAGTAGCTCTGGCGCCTCTGGAATGAGGGGCTCTGGCGCCTCTGGAATGAGGGGCTCTAGCACCTCTGGACTGAGGGGCGGGAGCTCTGGCAGCGCCGAACAGGCGGGAGACTCCAGCAGTGCTGGAGAGGCGGGAGACTCCGGCAGCGCTGGAGAGGAAGGCTCCGGCAGCACTGGACAGGCGGGAGCATGTGTACGGATGAGACGGAGAGACAGCCTGGCTCGGGGGGCTGCCACCGGAGGGCTGGTGCGTGGAAGTGGTACCGGATAAACCGGACCGTGCAGGTGCACTGGAGCTCTTGAGCACCGAGCCTGCCCAACCTTACCCGGTTGAATGCTCCCGGTCGCCCTGCCAGTGTGGCGAGGTGGAATAGCCCGCACTGGGCTATGCAGGCGAACCGGGGACACCGTGCGCAAGGCTGGTGCCATGTAAGCCGGCCCAAGGAGACGCACTGGGGACCAGATGCGTAGAGCCGGCTTCATGGCAATTGGCTCGATGCTCACTCTAGCCCGGCCGATACACGGAGCTGGTATGTACCACACCGGGCTATGCACCCGCACTGGGGACACCGTGCGCTCCACCGCATAACACGGTGCCTGCCCGGTCTCTCTCGCCCCCCGGTAAGCACAGGAAGTTGGCGCAGGTCTCCTACCTGGCTTCGCCACACTTCCTGTGTGCCTCCCCCAATAATTTTTGGGGCTGACTCTCGGGCTTCCATCCACGCCGCCGTGCTGCCTCCTCATACCAGCGCCTCTCCGCCTTTCTCCGCCTCCAGCTCTTCTTTGGGGTGGCGATATTCTCCAGGCTGTGCCCAGGGTCCTTTACCATCTAACTCATCCTCCCATGTCCATTCCTCCTCGCGCTGCTCCTGCTGCCGCTTCTCCTGCTGCACCTTGGGACGGCGACACTCCCCTGGTTTTGCCCAGGGTCCTCTCCCGTCGAGGATTTCTTCCCAAGTCCAGAAGTTTTTATAGCGCTGCTCCTGCTGCTGCCCGTTACCACTCCGATTGGTCCTGTTGTGGTGGGTGATTCTGTAACGGTTTTCTTTTGGTGAAGGAGAGGTGGACCAAAACGCAGCGTGGTGGTTATTCATGGTACTTTAATAAAGACACTGTACATGAATAAACTAACAAAACAAGAAATGTAAAAAAAAAACAGCCCTATCTGGTGCAAACACAGAGACAGGAACAATCACCCACAAACACACAGTGAAACCCAGGCTACCTAAGTATGATTCTCAATCAGAGACAACTAATGACACCTGCCTCTGATTGAGAACCATACTAGGCCGAAACATAGAAATACCCAAATGATAGAAAAACAAACATAGACTGCCCACCCCAACTCACGCCCTGACCATACTAAATAATGACAAAACAAAGGAAATAAAGGTCAGAACGTGACACTAGTCCTCCCTCAGCGTGAAACAGAAGGAACCAGGATTCATCAGACCAGGCAATGCTTTTCCAATTCTCTGGTGTCCAGTGTTGTTGATCCTTAGCCCAGGACAACGACAGTTTCTTGCTTTTTGCTGAAAGAAGTGGAACTCCGTAAGGTTGTCGGCTGCCATACCCCATTTGTGTCAAGGTATGACTTGACACAAATGTTGTGCATTCAAAAGTTGTGCATTCTATTATGCAACTTTGGGCACCAATGCTGTACTGGACTGTCGGTTGACTAACTGTAGCCCGTAAGTTGCTCTGCAAAATTCGTGTCAGCCTCTTTTGTTCTCTTTGATCAATGACTCATTTTTGACCACTGGCTCTCCAGATGCATTGAACTGTACATTACCACCTTTCCCTTCCACTATGTTTTTCCTCAAGTAATTGTTTTGCTCTTCTAAAAATAGATTTTGTTTGGGCCATTCATGTCAAATTTCTGCTGAAGAAAATGTACCTGAAAAAAGGGTCTCCTCAGTATAGAAATAGTTGTTATTTAATACTTAATATTACGAACTCTAGCCAAGTGCTTAAGTGCCTGATGCCAAATCTCATTAACTAATTGCACAGACTGAATAGCATGCAAACACATCTAGGCCTATGCGTAAATCTTTTTAATAATGCAAGTAATCAATGCTTTTTGTTACATGATATGGATTCCTATGGCGATTCACGCATGTTTGTGTGCATATTGAGGCCTGGTGCAGGGGTGGTGTCTGGACACATCTCAGAATATGAGATACTGTATTTCATATCAGCACAGTGAGAGACTTGGCTGGAGTTTAAATAGACGGCAGTGTCTTCCTCCCCATGCAGCTGCTGCACAAAACATACTGGCCACATAGCAACTGAGAGCTCCATGGCAACGGCTACTCTCTCGCAGAGGTGCTGAGAGAGCATGCTGTGTTTCCTATTCCACTAATGACCATCAACCACTGTGTTCATACTTACAGTATAACGTACAATGTAGCCAAAGGCTTTATTATTGTTCTCAAGCTCATTACTGTTATTGTCTGAGGTAGCCATTTACTGCAATAAAGTAAGCTAAAGTCTATCATAACTGTGTGTTTCAGGAGGTTGTTTTGTTGGTTTTTCTCTTTATGAGGTTTCCTCTCATTTCCGTGGCCATTTGGTTGATCTGTTTGCTTCCATTTACATGGTCTCCAATCTATTTACAATTGACCCAGGCATGACGTAACTGAAGGGAAGGGCAGGAGCCAAGGAAGTGAGGAGGAGTATATATAGAACAGGCCTTCCTTCTATCCTAAGTGCACTTCTCTGCATTAGACGCAGCCCAACCACTAACAGATACACTTTTTTACGGGGTAGATCAGCTTTAATATTGCAGAAAGATTGTAGCTTCCATCAACATAATTGTCCGCATCATTTCCAATCCAAATATATATATTTTTGTAAATAGATACAGTACCAGTTAAATGTTTGGACAGGGTTTTTCTTTATTTGTACTATTTTCTACATTATAGAATAGCTAAGACATCAAAACTATGAAATAACACATATGGGATCATGTAGTAACCAAAAAAGTATTAAATCAAAATATATTTAATATTTGAGAATCTTCAAAGTAGTCACCCTTTGCCCTGATGACAGCGTTGCACACTCTTGGCATTCTCTCAACCAGCTTCATGAGGTAGTCCCATGAAATGCATTTCAATTAACAGGTGTGCCTTTTTAAAAGTTAACTTGTAGAATTTCTGTCCTTCTTAATGTGTTTGAGCCAATCAGTTGTGTTGTGACAAGGTAGTAGTGGTATACAATAGATAGCCCTAATTGGTAAAAGATCAAGTCCATATTATGGCAAAAAGCAAAGAGAAACGACAGTTCATCATTACTTTAAGACATGAATGTCAGTCAATATGGAACATTTCAAGAACTTGTAGCAGAAGCAAAAACCATCAAGTGCTATGATGAAATTAGCCTGTCATGGGGACCGCCACAGTAAAGGAAGACCCAGAGTTACCTCTGCTGCAGAGGATAAGTTCATTAGAGTAACCCGCCTCAGAAATTGCAGACCAAATAAATATTTCAGAGTTCAAGTAACAGACACATCTCAACTTCAACTGTTCAGAGGAGACTGCATGAATCAGACCTTTATGGTCGAATTGCTGCAAAGAAACCACAACCAAAGGACACCAATAATAAGAGAAAAGTTTCTCCTTCCAAGAAACACTAACAATGTACATTAGACCTGAGAAAATCTGTCCTTTGGTCTGATGAGTCCAAATTTGAGATTTTTGGTTCCAACCGCCGTGTCTTTGTGAGACGCAGAGTAGGTGAACGGATGATCACTGCATGTGTGGTTCCCATCGTGACACATGGAAGAGGAGGTGTGATGGTGTAGGGGTGCTTTTCTGGTGACAGTCAGTGATTTATGACACAAGGCGAGACCCAGATGCAGACACAGGAGGCAGATGGTTGGAGTTTAAGATGTTTAATAATCCAAAAGGAGTAGGCAATAGACTGGTAGTGGACAGGCAAAAGGTCAAAACCAGTTCAGAGTCCAGGAGGTACAGAGTGGCAGGCAGGCTCAAGGTCAAGGCAGGCAGAATACACAGGCAGGCGGGTACAGAGTCCAGCAACAGGAAAGGGTCGAAACCAGGAGGACTAGAAAAAGGAGAATAGTAAAAGCAGGAGAACAGGAAAAAATGGAAACATACAAGACGAACTGGCACAGAGAGACAGGAAACACAGGGATAAATACACTGGGGAAAACAAGCGAGGCAGGATATAACCCCACCCACTTTGCCAAAGCACAACCCCCACACCACTAGAGGGATATCAACAGACCACCAACTTACTACCCTGAGACAAGGCTGATGATAGCCCACGAAGATCTCCTCCACTGCATGAGCCTGAGGGGGTGCAAAACCAGACATGAAGATCACCTCTGTGACTCACCCCACTCAAGTGACGCACCCTCCTAGGAACGGCATGAAAGAGCACTACTAAGCCAGGTTATCTTAGTGCCCAAGAACACTAAGGTAACCTGCCTAAATGACTACCAATCCGTAGCACTCAGGTCTGTAGCCATGAAGTGCTTTGAAAGTCTGGTCATGGCTCTCATCAACACCATTATCCCAGAAACCCTAGACCCACTCCAATTTGCATACCAGCCTAACAGATCCACAGATGATGCAATCTCTATTGCACTCCACACTGTCCTTTCCCACCTGGACAAAAGGAACACCTATGTGAGAATGCTATTCATTGACTACAGCTCGGCGTTCAACACCATAGTGCCCTCAAAGCTCATCAACAAGCTAAGGACCCTGGGACTAAACAGCCACATCTGCAACTGGATCCCGGGCCCCAGGTGGTAAGGGTAGGTAACAACACATCCGCCACGCTGATCCTCAACACAGTGGCCCCTCAGGGGTGCGTGCTCAGTCCCCTCCTGTACTCCCTGTTCACTCATGACTGCACTGCCGGGCACGACTCCAACACCATCATTAAGTTTGCCGAAGACAAAACAGTGCCTGATCACCGACAACGACACGAGACAGCCTATAGGGAGGAGGTCAGAGACCTGGCCATGTGGTGCCAGGACAACAACCTCTCGCTCAACATGATCAAGACAAAGGAGATGAATGTGGACTACAGGAAAAAGTGAGCCGAGAACGTCTCCATTCTCATCGACGGGGCTGTATTGGAGCAGGTTGAGAGCTTCAAGTTCCTTGGTGTCCACGTCACCAACAAACTAACATGGTCCAAGCACACCAAGACAGTTGTGAAGAGGGCATGACAAAACCTATTCCCCCTCAGGAGACTGAAAAGATTTGGCATGGGTCGACAGATCCTCAAAAGGTTCTACAGCTGCACCATCACTACCTGGTATGGCAACTGCCTGGCCTCCGGACCGCAAGGCACTACAGTGGGTAGTGTGTACGGCCCAGTACATCACTGTGGCCAAGCTTCCTGCCATCTAGGACCTCTATACCAGGCGGTCAGAGGAAGGCCAAGCCACAGTCATAGACTGTCTAATCTAGAAGTGACAAAAGCACAAATGATCTTTTCTGCATTATTTTTTGACCACATGTTTCTGATTTTTGCAATGTTACGAAGATGAAAAAAAAACTGTCCTGAAAATATTATTGATATATTCGTCAAAAGAGTGATCAGGGTCCAGAGTGACACCTTTCCTTTTATTTGAGACGACTGCACAACCATCAAAATTAATTGTCAGATCCAACAGCAGATCTCTTTGTTTCTTGGGACCTAGAACTAGCATTTCTATTTTGTTCGAGTTTAAAAGTTAAACATTTGCCGTCATCCACTTCCTTATGTCTGAAACACAGGCTTCCAGGTAGGCAATTTTGGGGTTTCTCCATGAAATGTACAGCTGTGTCGTCGGCATAGCAGTGAAAGTTGACATTGTGTTGACATTGACATTGTGTTTCCGAATGACATCACCAAGAGGTGGAATATATAGAATATATAGTCCTAAAACGGAACTTTGAGGAACGCCAAAACTTACAATTGATTTGTCAGAGGACAAACCATCCACAGAGACGAACTGATATCTTTCCGACAGATAAGATCTAAAGCAGGCAAGAACTTGTAGACCAATTAGTGTGTCTAATCTCTCCAAAAGAATGTGGTGATAATTTAGGTAATTTACCACCTTCACAAGTGCAGTCTCAGTACTATGATGGGGTCTAAAACCAGACTGATGCATTTTGTATACATTATTTGTCTTCAGGAAGGCAGTGAGTTGCTGGGCAACAGCTTTTTCATTTTTTTCCGAGAGGAATTGTAAGGACCGAAGCTGGAGATGAGAAGAAAGTACAGGGAGTGAATATTTAATGAAATACGGACATGGAACAGGACAGGACAGTGTCTGGACATGAACACATAACAACATTAATGCTGACTCAGGGAACAAACGGGGGAGCAGACAGTTATAGACGGGGCAATCAACCAAGGGTAAAGAGTCCAGGTGAGTCCACTGAGTGCTTCTGCGCGTAATGTTGGTGACAGGTTTGCGTAATGAAGGGCAGCCTGGCGCCCTTGAGCACCATAGAGGGAGAGTAGGAGCAGGCGTGACAGGAATGGGAAATTCGATATAGGCCAATAGTTGTTTTAAATTTTCTGGGTCAAGGTTTGGCTTTTTCAAGAGAGGCTTTATTACTGCCACTTTTAGTGAGTTTGGTACACATCCGGTGGATAGGGAGTCATTTATTATGTTCAACATAGGAGGGCCAAGCACAGGGAGTAACTCTTTCAGTAGTTTAGTTTGAATAGGGTCCAGTATTCAGTTTGACAGTTTAGAGGCCATGACTATTTTCTTGAGCGTGTCAAGAGATACAGGATTAAAAAACGTGATTGTCTCCATTGATCCTAAGTCCTGGTAGTTCTGAGCAGACTCAGGACAACTGAGCTTTGGAGAAATATGCAGATTCAAAGTGGAGTCCATAATTTGCTTTCTAATGATCATAATCTTTTCATCAAAGAAGTTCATGAATTTATCACTGCTGAAGTGAAAGCTATCCTCTCTTGTTGAAGGCTGCTTTTTAGTTAGCTTTGCGACAGTATCAAAAATAAATGTTCTTATTCTCCTCAATTAGGTTGGAAAAATAGGATGATCGAGCAGCAGTGAGGGCTCTTCGATATTGCACAGTACTGTCTTTCCAAGCTAGTCGGAAGACTTCCAGTTTGGTGGCACACCATTTCCGTTCCAATATTCTGGAAGCTTGTTTCAAGGCTTAGGGGTATTTTCTGTGTACCAGGAAGAACATTTCTTGTGACAAATGTTTTTTGTTTTTAGGAGTGCGACTACATCTAGGGTATCACACAAGGTTAAATGAAGATCTTCAGTTAGGTGGTTAACCGGTTTTTGTACTCCGATGTCCATGGGTAGGTGGAGGGAGTCTGGAAGGGCATCTAGGAATCTTTGGGTTGTTTGAGAATTTATAGCACAGCTTTTGATGATCCTTGGTTGGGGTCTGAGCAGATTGTTTGTTGTGATTGCAAACGTAATATAATGGTGGTCCGATATGATTATGAGGAAAAACATTTAGATCCACAATATATTTAATCCACGGGACAAAACTAGATCCAGGGTATGACTGTGGCAATGAGTAGGTCCGGAGACATGTTAGACAAAACCAGCTGAGTTGACGGTGGCTCCGAAAGCCTTTTGGAGTGGGACTGTGGACTTTTCCATGTGAATATTAAAGTCACCAAAAATGTGAATATTATCTGCTATGACTACACAGTCAGGGAACTCAATGAGGAACGCTGTGTACTGCCCAGGAGTCCTGTAAACAGTAGCTATAAAAAGTGATTGATTAGGCTGCATAGATTTCATGACTAAAAGCTCAAAATACAAAAACACAGTCATTTTTAAATGTATTTTTATTTAAATGTGCTGTAATAAATGTTAGCAACACCTCCGCCTTTGCGGGATTTGTGAAGAATATGGTCACTAGTGTAACCAGGAGGAGAGGCCTCATTTAACACAGTAAATTCATCAGGCTTGAGCCATGTTTCAGTCAAGCCAATCACATCAAGATTATGATCAGTGATTAGTTCATTGACTATGACTGCCTTGGAAGTGAGGGATCTAACATTAAGTAACCCTATTTTGAGATGTGAGATATCACAATCTCTTTCAATAAGGACAGGAATGGAAGAGGTCATTATTCCAGTGAGATTGCTAAGGCGAACACCGCCATGTTTTGTTTTGCTCAACTTAGATCGAGGCACAGACATGGTCTTAATGGGGACAGCTGAGCTGACTAAACTGACTGTACTAGTTGCAGACCCCACTAAGCTGGCAGGCTGGCTAACAGCCTGCTTTCTGGCCTGCACCCAATCTCATTGTGGAGCTTGAGGAATTAGAGCCCTGTCTATGTTCATAGATGAGATGAGAGCACCCCTCCAGCATGGATGGAGTCCGTCACTCCTCAGCAGGCCAGGCTTGGTCCTGTTTGTGGGTGAGTCCCAAAAAGAGGGCCAATTATCATCAAATGCTATCTTTTGGGAGGGGCAGAAAACAGTTTTCAACCAGGGATTGAGTTGTGAGTCTGCTGTAGAGCTCATCACTAATTGGTAGAGGGCCATAGACTCGCTTCAGACACATCTTTCTAGCTGATTTACACGCTGTAGATATGTTGCGCTTTGTGAGCTCTGACGGTTTCATCCCTACTTCGTTGGTGCCGACGTGGATAACAATATCCCGACACTCTCTACACTCGCCAATTTTAGCCTTAGCCATCAACATCTTCAGATTAGCCTTTGCGGCGGTAGCCCTGCCCCCTGGTAAACAGTGTATGATCGCTGGATGATTCTTTATCAGTCTAATGTTGCGTGGGTAATTGAGTCGCCAATGACTAGGGTTTTCAATTTGTCAGAGCTAATGGTGGAAAGCTTTGGTGGCTCAGAAGCCTTGAGATAATTGTCTTGCTGCGGTGACTGTGGTGGGGATTTATACTACTATCTGTACTTACTGGTGGCACAGACGCTGTTTCATCCTTTCCTACACTTAAATTGCTCTTGCCTAACGATTGCATCTGGAGCTGTGCTTCCAACACGGCTATCCTCACCATAAGGCGATAGTTCTCCTGTATTTGATGAATACAGTGACTGCAATTAGATGGCATAGTGTTACTGTTACTACTTAGCTTCGGCTGGTGGAGGTCCTGTAGAGCCATGTCCAGATAAAGCATCTGGGCTGAAAAAGTTGAATGAAAAAAGTTGAGTGAGAAAAAAACTAAGACATTGGTAAATGTTTTAAAAGTAAAACCCGAAGAGTTTGGCAGATAGCCAGGTAGTAATAAACAGCACAATAGCACTGAGACAAGTCCGGAAGTTGAGGGCAGGGCAAAAAGGTGAATCTGGCTCCGAGAGGATGACGTCTGTTTCCAGATCTGTCGGGGAAGCAGAGTTGACTAAAGCACTACAGTCTCAATGAGTGGGCTGGACAGATACGCTTACTATATTAATTCCTGCTATCGCATGTTCACAATCAGGAAGTCCTGATACCATCCCACCCACCCATCCACCCTCCACTCCCTTTGAAAGTACTGTATGTCTCCCAGAGAAGACTTTGTGCAGACATTTGGGACTGGAACTAAGACAACCACAAACTAAATTTGAAACAAAAGTGGAAAACATATAGATTTAACCTATTCAATTAGAACGATATTACAACAAAGAGGTAAACAGAGAAATAATGTGATGGAAGACGAGTTCTTGTTTTTCCGGAATATGGGTATGGAGGGAAAACAGAAAAACTGGGAGATAAATGTGTTAGTTGTGGTCTGGGGTAGAGGGTATCTAGGGGTAGTGGCAGTTGAGTTAGGCCCTTTGTCCGGAAGTTCACAGAAACTGGTGTTGGCTTTCATTTGGGTCTGGGGAGCACACATGTAAATCAAATCAAATAAAAATGTATTTGTCACAGTTTACAGCAGGTATAAAAGGTGCAGCCAAATGCTTATGCGCTTGCTCCCTCAACAATGCAGTACATTAGTCAATAACAATAATAACAATAAAAAGAGTCAAGTAAAAAGTAACAAGTAATAGAAGTAATAAGAAAGGTAGTATGCATAGTGATAATGGACTGTATTATACTGTATTTACAAATATAAAGTGGGTAGTGACTTGGTTACGCAGTGGAAGTAATACTATATACAAGAACAGCAGCGTTGTGTGTGTGTGTGTGTGTGTGTGTGTGTGTGTGTGTGTGTGTGTGTGTGTGTGTGTGTGTGTGTGTGTGTGTGTGTGTGTGTGTGTGTGTGTGTGTGTGTGTGTGTGTGTGTGTGTGTGTGTGTGTGTATGAGAGAGTTATAACTGCATGTGGGTGCTTGGGTGTATTTATGGGTGGTTTGTGTATGTTTGTGTATGTTTGTGTGTAAGGGTTGGATGTCTGGGTAGTCAGTGCAAATACAGTGCAGATAGTCTCTTAGGTACAATAATCTCTAAGGTGCAGGTCTGTGCAGAGAGTTAGCCAGGGTTAGCTGTTCAGCAGTCTTAGTACCCTAACTGGTCTGTGACTAGACCAGACCCGATTGGACCTGAGTGACAAAAAAAGTAAATATTCTATAAGCTATGCAGAGCCGTGGTCAGGTTTATCAGCTGGGTTTATCAGCTGTAGTTACATAGGCCCGATGACAATCAAACAGGACCCGACCCGGACCCGAGGGACAAGTTAGCATTTCAGACCTGAACCCGATAGGGCCTGGATCAGATCTCGGGTATATTGAGTTGACCTGTGAAGGTATCTAGTGTACAGGAGGGGTCTGAGCACACACCTCTGGGGAGACCCCGTGTTGAGGTCAGCATGGTGGAGGAGTGGGTCCAGGGGGTCAGGTGAGGTGGAGCTGCTGTGGTCCTTGACCAGCCTCTTGAAGCACTACAGGGCAATAGTCATTTAAGCCAGTTACCTTAGTTTGTTTGGGTACAGGGACAATGTTGAATACTCGCAAAGCCGGCTGCTTTGCAAGTATTCACGTTGGCCACAGAGATCGAGAGCTCACAGTCCTCTAGAGCAGAGGAGGCCCTCGTAGGAGGATCGGTGTTGATTACCTCGAAGCGAGCATAGAAAGTGTTTCGCTCGTCTGGGAGAGAGGCATCAGTTTTTGCTGCACAGCTGGTTTTCCCTTTGTAGTCCGTTATGGTTTGTAGTCCTTGCCACGTGTCTCGAAATGGAGCCGTTGAAATGCGATTCCACTTTGTACCCGTACTGTATTTTTGTGTCTTTTATTGATTTCTGGAGGTCGTAGCTGATCTTTTTGTATTCCTCCATATCCCCAGAAATCTCACCGGATTTAAATGCATTGGTCCACATGCTCAGTTTTAATGTGGATGTTGCTATTTACACGCGGTTGGGATCTTACTGAAAAGATCTTACTGTGGGTACTTCCTGCTTTAATTTCTGCATGGAAGCTGGTAGAAGCAGGATGGAGGCGTGGTCTGATTTATCAAGGGGGGGGCTTCGTATCTGTCTCGGAATGGAGAATATTTTTCCCGCGAGTGAGGCAGGAGATGTGTTGGTGGAATTTCGGGAGCATTTTTCTCATATATCCCCATATGTCCCTAGCCATATCAGATGCAGCATCAGGATATGTGGTCTCCAGTTTGTATAATGTCCTGAGCAACTCCTTGAGTGGCAGCGTGGTGTTGGACTGGGGGGATGTACACAGCTGAGATTCCAAAGTGATGTAAATTCTCTCTGGAAATAATGGGGTCGGCATTCATCGTGATGTATTCATGTAGCTTGTCTATTCTCGTTTAGTTATCTTAAATTCCTTTTAAGAGATCAACTCAGGTCTCACACGGACGTCTGTCTTGAAGCGAGTCAGAGAGGTCAAGAGTTGTAGTCTTTGTTTACATTATTGCATGGATCTGTTCAACATCACTGCTGTACAAGATGCATTCGTGATAATGCAGCATCAGGTTGTTGACACTTTATACACAGGCGTGTTATGCACTCACCTTTGGGTTAAATGCTATTTACTGGACCTTGTGAGATAACTTGAGAACAAGTAGAGAGATCACTATGAATAAAGCTATCTATGTCTATTTTTACTCAAATACATTTTAGACAGATGTTAAAGAAAAGAATGCATGTGACAATGTTTTAACCATGTTAACCATGTTATATATATCCAGGCTGTATCTCAACCGGCTGTGATTGGGAGTCCCGTAGGGCTGCTCACAATTGGCCCAGGGTCGTGCGGGTTTGGCCGGTGTAGGTCGTCATTGTAAATAATTATTTGTTCTTAACTGACTTGCCTAGTTAAATAAAGGTTAAATAAATAAAATAAAATAAATATGCCACTGTCAACCAAATGGCATGTCCATTTATGGACCTACAGTACAAGTTATATGAGAGATCCATAATATCAGCACCTCTGAACAGAAGTATAAACGCAACATGTAAAGTGTTTGTCCCATGTTTCATGAGCTGAAATAAAAGATCCCAGAAATGTGCCATATGCTCAAAAGGCTTATTTCTCTCAAATTTTGTGTCCACATTCCTTTACATCCCTGTGAGCATTTCTCCTTTGCCAAGATAATCCATCCAGTTTTGTCACACAATGCCACAGATGTCTCAAGTTTTGAGAGAGCGTGCAATTGGCATGCTGACTGCAGGAATGTCCACCAGAGCTGTTGACAGAGAATTAAATATTCATTTCTCTAGCAAAAGCTGCTTCCAACGTTGTTTTAGAGAGCAGTATGTCCAACCGTCCATTTGTTATTCTTATCTCTTACTTTTTTAGGGATTTTCTTAAAACTGCATTGTTGATTAAGGGCTTGTAAGTAAGCATTTCAGTGTTGTATTCGGTGCATGTGACAAATAATTTTTGATTGATTTGATTTGACAGCCGCAGATCATGTGTATGGCGTTGTGTGGGCTAGCGGTTTGCTGAAGTCAACGTTTTGAACAGAGTGCCCCATGGTGGCAGTGGGGTTATGGTATGAGCAGGCATAAGCTACAGACAATGAACGCAATTGCATTTTATCGATGGCACTTTGAATGCACAGAGATACCGTGACGCGATCCGGAGGCCCATAGTCGTGTCATTCATCTGCCGCATCACCTCATGTTTCAGCACGATAATGCATGGCCCCATGTCGCAAGGATCTGTACACAATTCCTGGAAGCTGAAAATGTCCCAGTTCTTCCATGGCCTGCATACTCATCAGACATGTCACCCATTGAGCATGTGTGGGATGCTCTGGATCGACTTGTACGACAGCGTATTCCAGTTCCCGCCAATATCCTGAATTTTGCACAGCCATTGAAGAGGAGTGAGACAACAATCCACAGGCCACAATTAACAGCCCGATCAACTCTTTGAGAAGGAAATGTGTCGCGCTGCATGAGGCAAATGGTTGTCACACCAGATACTGACTGGTTTTCTGACCATTTTTTTAAGGTATCTGTGACCAACAAATGCCTATCTGTATTCCCAGCCATGTGAAATCCATAGATTAGGGCCTAATGAATTTATTTAAATTGACTGATTTCCTTATATGAACGGGTGACAACAATTTATTAGTTCACATTGGAATGTAAACTGAAGTGTTATCTCCAAAGTCATTATTTATTTGAGGAGGAAAGAGGGGTTTCACCAAGAGCTACAAAACTGCCAGAAAGCAGAAATAGAATTCAGCAGTTAAGTGGGTCAGTGATACAGGATCTGAACCAGGAGTCATCCTACAAAACGGCAGATATCTTGAGGGATCACATATTGCCTTGCAGTCACAATGTCACAATCGTCAGGGAGAGTTGATGGAGTATGGTCTCAGGTCAGGGTGGTCTCCCGGACTCCCTCCAGTACTCTTTGGCTCCAAGAAGAGAGTCAAAAGAAGAAGAATTGGGGGGGCTGGGGGAAACAAGTTGCAGGCTGGGGAGTGAATGTGGAGGGTGGCTCTTATCAGGGCCTTTATGTGAGGTCAGGCGATGCCAATCAGTTGGCCTGGAAGAGGAGAGTCAGGAGCGAGGCCCGGCTCTTATGAGGCTGGCTCCCACAAACATTCATTAGAGACCAGTTGAGAGCTCTCTCAGTTCAGAATGACCTCCAGTTAGATAAGGCTACTCCAGCACAACAATGAGCAATGAGTCATGGGAAATAGACTGGCCAAACTCTTCTGGGATTATGCTGCACGTGTTTGTTTATCACATGGAATAAATCTAATTCAACCCGTGTAGAGAAATAAAAAGGGCGCTGTTTGTGTGTGGCATCTAATTACCAAACATTAGAGAAATATCAATAGCATATTTACTGATATGTCCAGAGCTCGGTATGTTTGAAAGTTTGGCAAATGCATATGGTAAAGTCAAGTATTGTGTGTGTGTGCGCGCTCGCGTGGGCGTGTGTGCGATAGAAAGAGAGTCCCTGTTGTGAATTTACACAACTAATTGCATAAAGTGCATTGTCATTATCAAACTGCTGTGCACTGGCAGTACCAACATATTCTATCAAGCCAATAATTAATTCCACTGACCACTCACTGTATGTTTCCAACCTACCGGAAAGACCTGGTGAAAGTGCTTAGGCGACAGGTTTGAATTCTGTCCGTGTAGGCTACTTGTTCAAATGGGTGTGGAGGAGCGGACAAGCGGGAGGGGTGGGAGGAGAGGCAGACATCGACACCTAGGCAGTGGCAGTTATATCCACAAGACGAGAGGGGATAGACGTTTCTCAATGGAGTGCGTATTTTGAACCACAGCCTGTACAGGGACCTCAGAGTGGAAAAAAATATTTTTCAATCCGGTGTTGATCGTGCAGCTGCGGGAAGGGAAAATTGCGCGCAGGGAATAAACATGGCCCCAAATCTATATCTCCACGGGGCCTTGGCTGTGTTTTGTGTGACTCTAACCTGCAATGGATTTAATATAGACTCACGGTTTCCAGTTATCAAAGAAGGGAAAACCAAGGGCAGTTTCTTTGGATTTGCTGTTGCCTTACACAAACAGACGGAAGGGTCCACGAAATACCTGTGAGTATCCGCGGTGTACCTCCTATGCAACTGTTCTATCCTCTTCAGGCGCCATAAATTGTGGCGTTCCACTGATAATTCGATTTGGATAGGTACACTTTGTTAAGAAACGACATAAAAGGAAAACGAGCTACTTAGAAGTTCCATCTGTTCTTGCTCTTTAAAACACCTTTCTTCCTTTCATGTGCACCTCTTTAATGTCGGAAAGGTTCCAAGTTATTTGAAACTTCAATAGTTTTTGATGTAGCCTGTTTAGATTAGCCCACTTTATGAAGTTCACTAGAACACCTGTCCAAAATAAGCGGGTATTGGCCCCGTTTATTTTGTTTTATATTCTGCTGGCCGCAATCTCATAATTCAGTGCAATTTCAACATGTCAGACACCTGTCCGAACTCGGGAACCAGCGATCCTATACTTTCATTCAAGAGCTTCTTATTTGGTCAATCGTACAAAATGCTTAATTGATATAAACATACATAGCATATAATCTAAAATAACAGGGTTAAAAGAAACATAGGCTATAACATATACTTCAGTGACCATAGCCTACTGTAGGCTGTCCTTGCTTGCGTGTACGCAATTCATGAAATATGGTCCGCCAATATCGCTACACCTTTTTGTACGGATAAAGTATAGCCAACACCTGTATCCAGAAAATATTTAGGCAACCCCCCGAGAAGAAGCATACATTTATAGTGCAGGCCGACATTACGATCACTCACATTATTTTCCACGTTTCCTCAACTTTCTTTAATTTCAGTTAAATTGTTCTCTCTAGTTAGTAAGTGTGAGAGAATCAATGGGTTCGGTGCCTGTGGTTAAAAACAGAACATGCTGCTCAACGAATAAGGCTTTGTCCCATTATAAAAATATGAATGGTCTTAAATTGATGATGATGTCCCTCGTTGGCTGTCATGACAATCCATACCAGTCATTCTACACAATGGTTATTACAACGCTGTAAAATGTTAATAATAATAAACAGGGCACTGATTCGTGTACCCTGATCTCAACAAGAGATTATAAACGATAAACAACTGCAGAGCTGTTGAATAAGATCAGTACTTAAATGCGTGTTACTTATTGAGTGGGCTGTGTTTTATAGCTGCAGGCAGATACTTCACGCTCATAGGGGGCACAGGGGCACGTGCCCCCTCGGATTTGTCATGTTAAAAATAATAATACTTGGGTTGTTTCTCTGTAATTCTACTAGCCACCTAGCAATTCTATGAAGTTGGCTTTAGCTAGCCCAGATAGGTTCCCAATCTCCCAACCTCATAACTAGCTACCAAGAAGCCATTTCAGGCTATCAATCAAGTTACAGTAGCTAGCTTGTCTAACTATCTTAGCTTGTAGGTCTGCTGCCAAGGTTGGCAGACTTGAAAAGCAAGAAATAACTAAATGTACTGAAAAAGACTCACATTCCTTTCAATTTTTGACCCAGTTTCATAAAAAAATAAATAACCACCAGTCAGGAGGATACAGACAGCTCAAGAGGTATGCTTAGATATGCAGAAACAAATACATATATATATATATATATTTGTTAACCAAGAAATTCAGCACAGTGATTATGGCTGTTTCAGATGTTTAAAAAATGCTTCATTCTCCAATTTACGGACAAGGTATTAGCTACTCTTCCTGCCCTCAGGCCCCTACTCCACCACTATCGCATATCTTCAGTACAAAATCCATGTGCACGTGTGTGTATGGTGAGTATGTTATCGTGTGTGTGTGTGCATGTGTTTGTTCATATGTTTGTGGTGCATTTTTATCTGTTTTTTTATATCTAATTTTACTGCTTGCATCAGTTACTTGATGTGGAATAGAGTTCCATGTAGTCATGGCTCTATGGAGTACTGTGCGCCTTCCATAGTCTGTTCTGGACTTGAGGACTGTGAAGAGACCTCTTGCAGCATGTCTTGTGGGGTATGCATTGGTGTCCGAGCTGTGTGCCAGTAGTTCAAACAGACAGCTCAGTGCATTCAACGCGTCAATACCTCTCATAAAGTAGTGATGAAAATCTCTCCTCCACTTTGAGCCAGGAGAGATTGACATGGATATTATTAATATTAGGTCTCTGTGAACATGTAAGGGCCAGTCGGGCTGTCCTGTTCGGAGCCAATTGCAATTTTGCTAAGTCCTTTTTTGTGGCACCTGACCACACGACCGAACAGTAGTCCAGGTGCGACAAAACTAGGGCCTGTAAGACCTGCCCTGTTGATAGTGCTGTTAAGAAGGTCGAGCAGCGCTTTATTATGGATACACTTCTCCCCATCTTAGCTACTGTTGTATCAATATGTTTTGACCATGACAGTTTACAATCCACGGTTACTCCAAGTAGTTTAGTCACATCAACTTGCTCAATTTGCATATTATTTCAAATCAAATTGTATTGGTTACATACACGTGTTTAGCAGATGTTATTGCAGGTGTAGCGAAATTATTGTTTTTCTAGCTCCGACAGTGCAGTAATATCTAACAACGAATATCTAGCAATTTCACAACATATAGCAAATACGCACAAATCTAAGTAAAGGAATGGAATTAAGAATATATAAATATATGGACGAGCAATGTCAGAGCGGCATAGACTAAAGATACAGTAGAATAGCATAGAATACAGTATATACATATGAAATCAGTAATGCAAGATATGTAAACATTATTAAAGTGACTAGTGTTCCATTTATTAAAGTGGCCAGTGACTTCAACTCTATGTATATAGGCAGCAGCCTCTAATGTGCTAGTGATGGCTATTTAACAGTCTAAGGGCCTTGAGATAGAAGCTGTTTTTCAGTCTCTCGGTTCCAGCTTTGATGCACCTGTACTGACCTCACCTCTGGATGATAGCGGGGTGAACAGGCAGTGGCTCGGGTGGTTGTTGTCCTTGGTAATCTTTTTGGCCTTCCTGTGACATCGGGTGCTGTAGGTGTCCAGGAGGGCACGTTGTTTGCCCCCGGTGATGCGTTGAGCAGACCACACTACCCTCTGGAGAGCCCTGCAGTTGGGGGTGGTGCAGTTCCAGTACCAGGCGGTGATACAGCCCGACAGGATGTTCTCAATTGTGCATCTGTAAAAGATTGTGAAGGTTTTAGGTGCCAAGCCAAATTTCATCAGCCACATGAGGTTGAAGAGGCGCTGTTGCTGTCTGTGTGGGTGGACCTTTTCAGTTTGTCAGTGATGTATTATCCGAGGAACTTGAAGCTTTCCACCTTCTCCACTGCAGTCCCATCGATGTGAATGGGGGGTGCTCCCTCTGCTGTTTCCTGAAGTCCACAATCATCTCTTTTGTTTTGTTGACGTTGAGTGAGAGGTTATTTTCCTAGCACCACACTCCCAGAGCCCTCACCTCCTCCCTGTAGGCTGTCTCATCATTGTTGGTAATCAAGCCTACTACTGTTGTGTCTTCTGCAAACTTGATGATTGCATTGGAGGCGTGCTTGGTTTCTCCTCCACTTTGAGCCAGTCATGGGTGAACAGGGAGTACAGGAGAGGGCTGAGCATGTACCCTTGTGGGGCCCCAGTGTTGAGGATCAATGAAGTGGAGATTGTTACCTACCTTCACCAAACGTGGAGCTGCCCGTTATGAAGTCCAGGATCCAGTTGCACAGGGCGGGATACAGACCCAGGTCCTCGAGCTTAATGATGAGCTTGGAGGGTACTATCGTGTTGAATGCTGAGCTATAGGCAATGAACAGCATTCTTACATAGGTATTCCTCTTGTCCAGATGGGATAGGGCAGTGTGCAGTGTGATGGCGATTGCATCGTCTGTGGATCTATTGGGGTGGTAAGAAAATTGTAGTGGGTCTAGGGTGACAGGTAAGGTAGAGGTGATATGATCCTTGACTAGTCTCTCAAAGCACTTCATGATGACAGAAGTGAATGCTACAGGGCAATAGTCATTCAGTTCAGTTATCTTTGCTTTCTTAGGTACAGGAACAATGGTGGCCATTTTGAAGCATGTGGGGACAGCAGACTGGGATAGGGAGAGATTGAATATATCTGTAAACACACCAGCCAGCTGGTCGGCGCATGCTCTGAGGACGCAGCTAGGGATACCTTCTGGGCCGGCAGCCTTGCGAGGGTTAACACGCTTAAATGTCTTACTCACGTTGGCCACGGAGAAGGAGAGCCCACAGTTCTTGGTATCGGGCCTCGTCGGTCGTTGGCACTGTGTTATCCTCAAAGCTGATGGAGAAGGTGTTTAGCTTGTCCGGAAGCAAGACGTTAGTGTCTGCGACATGGCTGGTTTTCCCTTTGCAGTCAATTTATTACAAGGTTTAGTTGAGGTTTAGGGTTTAGTAAATGATTTGTCCAAATAAAATGGTTTTAGTTTTAGAAATATTTAGAACTAACTTATTCCTTGCCACTCACTCTGAAACTAACTGCAGCTCTTTGTTAACTTCTTTGATATAGTGGGCACTCTTTTAATTTTTGGAGAAAAAAAAACGTTCCCATTTTAAACAAGATATTTTGTCACGAAAAGATGCTCGACTATGCATATAATTGACAGCTTTGGAAAGAAAACACTCTGACGTTTCCAAAACTGCAAAGATATTATCTGTGAGTGCCACAAAACTGATGCTACAGGCGAAACCAAGATGAAATTTCAAACAGGAAATGGCCCAGATTTTGAAGGCCCTGTGTTCCAATGTCTCCTTAAATGGCTGTGAATGCGCCACTTTCTGTCGTTTCCCCAAGGTGTCTGCAGCATTGTGACATATTTGTAGGCATATCATTGGAAGATTGACCATAAGAGACTACATTTACCAGGTGCCCGCTTGGTGTCCTCCGTCAAAATTATTGCGTAATCTCCAGCTGCGCGCATTTTTCCATTTTCTTCAGAGGAGAAACCCATCTGCCACGAATGATTATTCATCGAATAGATATGTGAAAAACACCTTGAGGATTGATTCTAAACAACGTTTGCCATGTTTCTGTCGATATTATGGAGTTAATTTGGAAAAAAGTTTGGCATTGTAATGACTGAATTTTCGGGGTTTTTTCTTAGCCAAACGTGATGAACAAAACGGAGCGATTTCTCCTACACAAATAATCTTTTTGGAAAAACTGAACATTTGCTATCTAACTGAGTCTCCTCATTGAAAACATCCGAAGTTCTTCAAAGGTAAATTATTTTATTTGAATGCTTTTCTTGTTTTTGTGAAAATGTTGCCTGCTGAATGCTAGGCTTAATGCTATGCTAGCTATCAATACTCTTACACAAATGCTTGTGTAGCTATGGTTGAAAAGCATATTTTGAAAATCTGAGATGACAGTGTTGTTAACAAAAGGCTAAGCTTGTGAGTGAATATATTTCTTTCACTTCATTTGCGATTTTCATGAATAGTTAACGTTGCGTTATGCTAATGAGCTTGAGGCTATGATTACGCTCCCGGATACGGGATTGCTCGACGCAAGAAGTTAAGTGTTGCAGTCATTTCAGTCGCTATAGTAGCTGACATGTATAGTGCTGAGTCATCTGCGTACATAGACACACTGGCTTTCCTCATGTCATTAGTAAAGATTGAAAAATGTAAGGGGCCTAGACAGCTGCCCTGGGGAATTCCTGATTTTACCTGGATTATGTTGGAGAGGCTTCCGTTAAAGAACAGACTCTGTGTTCTGTTAGACAGGTAACTCTTTATCCACAATATAGCAGGGGGGTGTAACATCATAACACAAATACGTTTTTCCAGCAAACACACAGTTTTCCAAAGGTTTACTAAGGGTTGATAACAGGCTGATTGGTCGGCTATTTGAGCCAGTAAAGGGGGCTTTACTATTCTTAGGTAGGGGTATGACTTTTGCTTCCCTCCGAGCCTGGGGGCACATACTTCCTAATAGGCTTAAATTGAACATTTGGCAAATAGGAATGGCAATATCGTCTGCTATTATCCTCAGTAATTTTCTATCTAAGTTGTCAGACCCCGGTGGCTTGTCATTGTTGATAGACAACAACGTTTTTTTCACCTCTTCCACACTCACTTTACAGAATTCAAAATTACAATGCTTGTCTTTCATAATTTGGTCATATATACTTGGATGCGTAGTGTTAGCGTTTGTTGTTGGCATGTTATGCCTAAGTTTGCACTTCAGCCACGCTCAAGGTACTAAACGATATCATAACCGCCATCGATAAAAGACAGTACTGTGCAGCCGTCTTCATCGACCTGGCCAAGGCTTTTGACTCTGTCAATCACCATATTCTTATCGGCAGACTCAGTAGCCTCGGTTTTTCGAATGACTGCCTTGCCTCGTTCACCAACTACTTTGCAGACAGAGTTCAGTGTGTCAAATCGGAGGGCATGTTGTCCGGTCCCCTGGCAGTCTCTATGGGGGTGCCACAGGGTTCAATTCTCGGGCCGACTCTTTTCTCTGTATATATCAATGATGTTGCTCTTGCTGCGGGCGATTCCCTGATCCACCTCTACGCAGATGACACCATTCTGTATACTTCTGGCCCTTCCTTGGACACTGTGCTATCTAACCCCCAAACGAGCTTCAATGCCATACAACACTCCCATCACGCCTCCAACTGCTCTTAAACGCTAGTAAAACCAAATTCATGCTTTTCAAGTGTTCGCTGCCTGCACCCGTACGCCCGACTAGCATCACCACCCTGGATGGTTCCAACCTAGAATATGTGGACATCTATAAGTACCTAGGTGTCTGGCTAGACTGTAAACTCTCCTTCCAGACTCATATCAAACATCTTCAATCCAAAATCAAATCTAGAATCAGCTTTCTATTTCGCAACAAAGCCTCCTTCACTCACGCCGCCAAACTTACTCTAGTAAAACTGACTATCCTACCGATCCTCGACTTCGGCGATGTCATCTAAAAAATGGCTTCCAATAATCTACTCAACAAACTGGATGCAGTTTATCGCAGTGCCATCCGCTTTGTTACTAAAGCACCTTATACCACCCACCACTGCGACCTGTATGCTCTAGTCGGCTGGCCCTCGCCACATATTCGTCACAATACCCACTGGCTCCAGGTCATCTACAAGTCCATGCTAGGTAAAGCTCCGCCTTATCTCAGTTCACTGGTCACGATGGCAACACCCACCAGTAGCACGCTCTCCAGCAGGTGTATCTCACTGATCATCCCTAAAGCCAACACCTCATTTGGCCGCCTTTCCTTCCAGTTCTCTGCTGCCTGTGACTGGAACGAATTGCAAAAATCGTTGAAGTTGGAGACTTTTATCTCCCTCACCAACTTCAAACATCTGCTATCTGAGCAGCTAACCGATCGCTGCAGCTGTACATAGTCCATCTGTAAATAGCACACCCAATTTACCTACCTCATCCCATACTGTTTTTATTTATTTACTTTTCTGCTCTTTTGCACACCAGTATCTCTACCTGCACATGACCATCTGATCATTTATCACTCCAGTGTTAATCTGCTAAATTGTAATTATTCACCTACCTCCTCATGCCTTTTGCACACAATGTATATAGACTCTTTTTTCTTTTTTTCTACTGTGTTATTGACTTGTTTGTTGTTTACTCCATGTGTAACTCTGTGTTGCTGTCTGTTCACACTGCTATGCTTTGCCTTGGCCAGGTCGCAGTTGTAAATGAGAACTTGTTCTCAACTAGCCTACCTGGTTAAATAAAGGTGAAAAAATAAAAAAAATAAAATCTTGCCAATTAAAAAATCATTCAATTAGTTGGCAAAATCAGTTGGTTTTGTGATGAATGAACCATCTGATTCAATGAATGACGGAGCTGAGTTTGCCTTTTTCCTCAAAATGTTATTTAAGGTGCTCCAACGCTTTTCACTATCATTTTTTTATGTAATTTATCTTTGTTTTATAGTGTAGTTTCTTCTTCTTTTTATTCAGTTTATTGACATAATTTCTCAATTTGCAGTACGTTTGCCAATCGGTTGTGCAGCCAGACTTATATGTCATCCCCTTTGCCTCATCCCTCTCAACCATACAATTATTAAATTCCTCACCAATCCGCAGGGATTGAACAGTTTTTACAGTCATTTCCTGAATGGGTGCATGCTTATTAGTAACTGGAATAAGCAATTTCATAAATGTGTCAAGTACACCATCTGTTTGCTCCTCATTACACACCATTACTTTGTGCCCCTTCAGATTTGTTTGTGGTGCATGAAGCCCCGGCTACAGGTGAAACAGGTGTGGCCAGGTGATCTGTGTTACAGCCTGCAGCATGTCTGTGTGGTGAGTGCACTGAAGGTCCTAAAAGGCATCCATGCCGAAGAAAATGTATCCTCAAGGGTTTCACTTATTATGGCACACGGAAAAGCAACTATTGATTTTCAGTTGGAAAACCATACCATTTTTCTCACACACAAACAAGTTTTCCTTTGCTTATGTTCTCTTAACCTCTTGAAACTCTGGGGGCGCAATTTCATTTTTGGATGAAAAACGTTCCCGTTTTAAACAAGATATTCTGTCACCAAAAGATGCTCGACTATGCATATAATTGATAGCTTTGGAAAGAAAACACTGAATTTTCCAGAACTGCGAAGATATTGTCTGTGGGTGCCCTAGAACGGGAGCTACAGGCAAAACCAAGATGAAACGGCAACCAGGAAACCAGCAGGATTTTTGAGGCTCCGTTTTCCATTGTCTCCTTATATGGCTGTGAATGCGAGAGGAATGAGCCTGCCCTTTCTGTCGTTTCCCCAAGGTGTCTGCAGCATTGTGACGTATTTGTAGGCATATCAATGGAAGATTGACCATAAGAGACTACATTTTCCAGGTGTCCGCCCGGTGTCCTCCGTCAAAATTGGTGCGTCTTTTTCAGCTGCTGGTATTTTTCCATGCGATTCTGAGGGGAAAGCAGGCTTCCACGAACTGCATATCAATGAAGAGATATGTGAAAAACACCTTGAGGATTATTTCCAAACAACATTTGCCATGTTTTGGTCGATATTATGGAGTTAATTCGTAAAAAGTTTGACGTTTTGGTGACTGAATTTTCGGTTCGTTTCGGTAGCCAAATGTGATGTACAAAACGGAGCGATTTCTCCTACACAAAGATTCTTTCAGGAAAAACTGAACATTTGCTATGTAACTGAGAGTCTCCTCATTGAAAACATCCGAAGCTCTTCAAAGGTAAATTATTTTATTTATTTGGTTATCTGGTTTTTGTGAAAATGTTGCGTGATAAATGCTACTCAAAATGCTAAGCTAGCTAATACAAATTAGTGATTTGATATGGTTCAAAAGCATATTTTGAAAATCTGAGATGACAGTGTTGTTAAGAAAAGGCTAAGCTTGAGAGCAGGCGCATTATTTTCATTTTATTTGCGATTTTCAGAAATCGTTAACGTTGCGTTATGCTAATGAGCCTGAGGCTTTATTCACGATCCCGGATCCGGGATGGGGAGTATCAAGAGGTTTTAAGTATGCTTTATATGCATTGGAGTTTCTCGGTCTTGAACATGTACATTGCCTTCAGAAAGTATTCACGCCCCGCTACTTTTTTGACATTTTGTTGTACTACAGCCGGACTTAAAAATGTAGATTTTTTTGTTGTCACTGGCCTACACACAATTACCCATAATGTCAAAGTGTTCTAGAAATGTCTTGCCTACAAATCTTTACAAATTCATTGAAAATGAAAAGCTGAAATGTCTTGAGTCAATAAGTATTCAACCTCTTTGCTAAGGGAAGCCTAAAAAAGTTCAGGATTTGCTTAACAAGTCACATAATAAGTTGCATGGACTCACTCTGTGTGCAATAATAGTGTTTAACATGATTTCTGAATGACTACCTCATCTCTGTATGTCAGACATACACTTATATGTGAGGTCCTTCAGTCAAGCAGTGCATTGCAAACACAGATTCAACCACAAAGACCAGGGAGGTTTTCCAATGCCTTGCAAAGAATGACACCTATTGGTAGATGTGTACAAATAAAACAAGAAGACATTGAATATCCCTTTGATCATGGTGAAGTTGTTAATAACACTTTGGATGGAATATCAATACACCCAGTCACTACAAAGATACAGGTGTCCTTCCTAACTCAGTTGCCGTAGGGGAAGGAAACCACTCAGGGATTTCACCATGAGGCCAATGATGACTTTAACAGTTAAATGGCTGAGATAGGAGAAAATGGAGGATGAATCAACAACATTGTAGTTAAAAGAAGGAAGCCTGTACAGAATGAAAATGTTCCAAAACATGCATCCTGTTTGCAAACAAGGAACTAACGTAATACTGCAAAAAATGTGGCAAAGCAATTAGTGTTATGTGTTTGGAGAAAATCCAATACAACACATTACTGAGTATCACTCTCCATATTTTCAAGCATCGTGGTGGCTGCATCATGTTATGGGTATGCTTGTAATTGTTAAGGACTGGGGAGTTTTTCTGGAGAAAAAATAAATGTAATGGAGCTAAGGGAAACCTTGTTCAGTCTGCTTTCCATCACACACGGTGAGATGAATTCACCTTTCAGTAGGAAACCTAAAACACAAGTCCAAATCAACATTGGAGTACAATGTTGACAATTTTGACTTAATTCTACTTGAAAATCCCTGGCAAGACCTGAAAATGGTTGTCTAGCATTGATCCACAACCAATTTGACAAAGCTTGAATAATTTTGAAAAGAATAATGGAGAAATGTTGCACAATCCAGGTGTGGAAAGCTCTTAGAGACTTACCCACAAAGACTCACAGCTGTAATCACTGCCGAAGCTGATTCTATAAAGTACTGACTCAGGGGTGGGAGTATACTTATGTAAATTAGATTTGAATTAATTTTCAACACATTTCCTAACATTTCTAAAAACCTGTTTTCACTTGGTCATTATTGGGTAATGTGTAGATGGGTGAGAGAATTTGTATTTATTTAATCAATTTTAAATTCCGACTGTAACACAACAAAATGTGGAATAAGAAAGTGCTTGAATACTTTCTGAAGGCACGCGGTGCCTTGCAGTCATTATAGAATGCAAACAGGGGTTCGACACACATTACTTTCCACATATGTCCAGGCCATTTCACTCAACTGAGACCTTGGTTTGTGTTTTGCAATACAGTGTTCATTGGCCTTGGCCAGTAACCAATGCATGTATGTTGTTATTACCGAAGTGCTTGTATGGAGTAATTTACACAAGAAAAAGTAAGAAATAATTAGCAATTGAAATAGCATCAGCCTTCAGACGGTTCCCTTTTCATTCATTTCATTAGGATGTTTTTGCCTGTTTGAATTGGTGGTTGCTTGCTTCTGTAGGCAAGTTTAACTTGCTCTTTCCTAACAGCTACCTATTGGAGGCTCTAATAGATCTCCCCCCGAACAGCAAACACTGTTGTCCTTATGTGTGCTCTTTGAAGAATCCTAGACTACCTCAGTTGTATTTAGGACTTCCTCTTGCCAATTAAACTGGCCATATCATTCTGCAGCATCCACGAGAGGTTTAGTTCTTTTGATCTCTTGAGTTTTGTTTTGTGCTCGTCGTAATTGCTAGTAATTTCTTGCGTGCACTAAGCAGGAAAGAGAATTGTAAACCAAGCCCTGCACTTCCTGTGAGCTAACAGTGGAAGCGCAGAATAGGGAATTGATGACTCCTGCCTTCGTCCGATTAAGCCTCCGCCTATCTGTTTCATGTGCTCTAAGTGGTGGATTGATATGTTAAAGTGAGAGTTCGTTCTTGGTCAGTCTGTGCAATTGGGATGGTTGCGTCCTGCTGACACCAGAGCGATGCACCGTCTTTGCTCTGTCCTCTGAGGGATGGTGTCATCGTCCAGAAGCTGCAACATAAGAAGGGGACCATATGGCCATGGTAATGAGGCTGGAGGCCTGTGGGACTTGGTGACAAGGACCCTGTTTGGAGCTGTAACAGATTTATCAGTATAGAGGAGCAGAAGGAGTGGAAGACACTTCAGCCAGAATGTCAACAATGGTTTCACCTTAGTGAATTATTATATACACTCTTAGCTTAACTCCTTACCTTCAAAAGTGCCCATCCCACTGAAGTCATGATAGATTTATAACAATGTATAAATAAACTAGAATATGTTGTGTCAGTATGTTAGATGAAATATCAGTCTTAATTTTATGCCATTCATGCAAATAATGTGAACCCGCATGCTTTTGTAACATAGTATACCATATTTACTGTAGGATAAGTTAATTTGGCATGTTTTTGGGACAATTCTGAAGAGACACAAGAATGTTTAAGTTAGGGGGATTTCAATGTTCTGTCTGTTCCATCTCTGTGTTGTCAGGGCTTCACAGTATGGGTCTGTCTAGTGTCACCACACTAAGGGCTGAGCACAAAGTTGTTTATTACACACATTTCCCCATTACTAGAGAGAGAGAGAGAGAGTGAGAGAGAGAAGGAGAGTGAATATGTGAAAATGTGTGAGGGCTTAATAAACCAACCAATCACAACATGTATAACATTTAAAGTGGGCATTTGTGTATGTATGTCAGGTCAAGGATTAAAGGGTTTCGAGACAGTTTGTCTCATGCAATGGAAAAGAGCTGAGCTGGTTTAAAGCAGTGCTCACCAAAATTTTCTGAGCTGGGATCACCTTCTTTGTCAGGTTAGGGTTAGGGTTAGGGTTAGGGTTAGGGTTAGGGTTAGGGTTAGGGTTAGGTTTAAAATCACATTCATTTTTAATGAGATACGTTGTAGAAATAGGCGGGTTTATGACTTTGTGGCTGTGGTAACTAGTAGCGATTCAGCGTAGAGCATCAGAGGGTCCTCCCCTCAGCGTTGGACCATCCCTCACCTCATCTCCCTTCGCTAATACTGACCAAAAAGGGGAAACCGTCTTCGGGCTGATGGCAAAACTCAAGTCACACCGCACTATTTCTGGCTCATGTAGAAATTCATGTTGTTACTCCTATGACCAGAGAAAGTTAAATATTCCTCACTATTAGAAATACACACACCCGCTAATAATAACAACCCAAGCCTATCAATACACTTTTCTACTCATTCATTGAAACTGCAGTGCTGGTTGCAGCGTGAGTGGAGAAGCGCATTTCATAACAGTGTTGAATACAAAGTGTTGACAGTGCTGAATAAAAACTTAAACATAAACTCACTCATAAAACAACAGCTCTTTGCTGTATACGTTGACAGTTTCTCTCTAGTCATGGTTTTAGACGTTTTGAAACCACAGTATCAACTTACTTTGCTACGTGCTAGAAGGAAGCTGCGGAGTGCAGACACGGTGATCTGAGCAATCCGATTGGCTAACGGTAGGCCTATACTGTAGGTGCACTTGATTTGTTCTCCAGGCACGCCAAGTAGGCGGAATTTGTTTCTTCAGACACATGAAACGGTTCAAAATGGGCACACTTCGCCTACCTGGCGTGCTGGGCAGCTGAAACAAGTGCACCTACAACTAACAGTGCGAGACAAAAAAAAGAAGGAAGGCAAGGGTTTATCGCTGTTGTTTTTATATACATTTTTCGAGAACGACTAGGAAATGCTTTGGAGTTGCCAGTCGATCGCTTTCGACCATTTGGTGACCACTGGTTTAAAGTGAATACCATCATCCAGTTTGACTGATTCCAGGACAGTACTTAAACTCAAGTGAAGTAATGAGATTTGAGAGTTTCTCTGGCCATTGTGGAGAAGCTTGATGGCAATAGAGAAAACCCAGACCCCCCCCCCAAGACAAGATCTGGTGCCTGGATAGCGTTGCACGTTCCTCACACAGTACCTGTACCTGTCTGAAGCCAAATATGGCACTCTTCCCTGCACCCTCACCCCTCCCTTCCCATCACATTCACATCCACCACCCACTTCAAGGAGGGAGGAGGTAGCAATGCTGTCAGCTGGTCTCTGATTGGCTCCTTTCAGGCCTCTGACCCATGGTATGCCTGGAATGTTTCACCCTTCCCTGTACACTCGACTTGCCAGGTTGCAGGTTGGGACATGGATGAAATGAGTTTGGGGGGAATTTCACAATTCAGCAACTCTTGGATGCGTCTTCTAACTTCTGTCTTGTTCAACCTTCAACAGTAGACAGACAATCTCGTCTGTCACTTCTCAATCTAGATGAAGTTTATGAACCACAGCACTCCTAAATAGTCCAATCAATGGTCATAATTCCTCAAGTCTCCAAGGCTTTTAATCAGAGGGGAGAGGTGCAGTTTAGCCATCTCATCTCTGTCTGAGGGCCGTGGCCCCTGGCCATGAAAACTCTGCCTTTAATTTGATGGGGCCTTCCCCTATTTCTCTCCTCTCTTCACTGAGGTGTAAAGTACTGTAGATTGCTGTCAGACCTTTTATAGACACACTGCAGGTTTGCTAACAGATTTCCATGTTAGAAAAAGCATTGAGCTTCGGTTCAGTTCATTTCACTTACAGTACCTTCAGAAAGATTTCAGTCCCCTTGACCTTATCCACATTGTTGTGTCACAGCGTGAATTTAAAATGGATTATATTGAGATTTTTTAGTCACTGGCCTACACACAATACCCCATAATGTCTGAGCAGAATTGTGTTTTTAATTGTTTTTACAAATTAATAAAAAATGAAAAGCTGAAATATCTTGAGTCAATAAGTATTCAACCCCTTTGTTATGGCAAGCCTACATACGTTCAGGAGTAACAATTTGCCTAACAAGTCACATAATAATAGTGTTTAACATTATTTTTTCATGACTACCTCATCTCTGTACCCCACATATATCGTGTCTTCAGAAAATATTCATTCCCCTTGACTTATTCCACATTTTGTTGTGTTAAAGCCTGAATTCTAAATGTATTACATATATGTTTTTTCTCACCCATCTACACACAATACCCCATAATGACTAAAGTGAAAACATGTTTTTAGAAATGTTTGTAAATGTATTGGTTGTCCAGCAATGATCAACAACTAGAGCTTGAAGAATTTTGAAAATAATAATGGGCAAATGTTAAACAATCCAGGTGTGGAAAGCTCTTAGAAACCAGAAACGTACCCAGAAAGACTCACAGTTGTAAACGCTGCCACTGGTGCTTCTACAAAGTAATGTCTCAGGGGTGTGAATACTTATGGAAATTTGCTATTTCGCATTTAGATTCAAAATAGATTTAAATTCGCATTTAGATTTATAAAGACAGGTTTTCCTTTTTTTCATGATAGTCTATTGTGTGTAGATGGGCGAGAGAGAAAAATCTATTCAATCCATTTTGAATTCATACAGAATGTGGAGTAAGTCAAAGGGTATGAATACTTTCTGAAGGCACTGTGTGTCACCTCCCTCTCTCACTGTGCTTAGGCACTATGTAAAACAATATGAGGATGAATTGTTGTACACTATACACAACTGCCTGGCCTACTATTTTCCTTCCAATTAATTCTCTGCTGCCTGAGAACTATAAAATATGGACTAACAAAGTAATTAGGGCAGAAAAATGTCCTTCTACATGGTAGACAAATGAAGAAGACGGGTTTGTTGGACTTGGCTGGGCTCCAACATTTCTTCTCAGCGTTCTGGTTGTTGGCTTTGTCTTCGGAAGTAGGCATTTCAAAGCACCAACGTCATGCCACAGTGACAAGACTGGCTGATAAGTGACGTGCTGCATGTGTCCATTAGGCCCACATACATGTATGACATGATATTCTATTCAGATAATTTTGCTGTCAAATCTTTGTGACGGAACTCATCTCAAGTTTTTTTTTTTTTGTGAGAATTGCATCAAATATATTTATGAGTCACTGTAACTTACTCTTTATCCATGAAGTAACCTCTTGAAATAAGACTTTAATTGGAAGTCTCGGCAGCAGTGAGGTGTAAATGATGATTCTTTGATGCAGTTTAGGGGAAGTGGGATTTATTCATGTCAATAGTTGTCGTCGTCAGTGCATTAGCCTTCTATAACTTTGTTTCTCTCTGTTGTCTAACGGTGTAGTGCATTAGGACATTGGCTATTTCCAAGTCATCTTTAAAAAAAGCACAGTAATGCTGAAAATGTATGGGATGTAAGCTACTTGATCTTGTAGCATTGAATCGACAGAAGGATTTATCATTTTTCATTGGTTTAGAGTTTAGATTATGAGCAGTAATTATTAGCCTACACTCTTAGAAAAAAAGGTGCTCTCTCGAACCTAAAAGGGCTGTCCCCATAAGGAGAACCCTTTGAAGAACCCTTCTTGGTTCCAGGTAGAACCAATGATTTATGTGTACACAAAATGACTGATAGGGAGCGTTGTGTTGAAGCCACTGTGCCTCCATCTTGGCACTCCCTACTATTGCAAAAATATTTTGTAACCTATAGAAATGTATTTATTAATATCTACATTTGATTTAGCCACATTTATTATATTACAGACACCTTAATACTTTTAAATTATATTATGTTAGCTAAACATAAATACATTAATACAAATGTATACAGTACCAGTCAAAAGTTTGGACACACCTACTCATTTAAGGGTTTTTCTTTAGTTTTACTATTTTCTACATTGTAGAATAACATCAAAACTATGAAATAACACATATGGAATCATGTAGTAACAAAAAAAATGTTAAACAAATCAAAATATATTTCATATTTTAGATTCTTCAAAGGAGTCACCCTTTGCCTTGATGGCAGCTTTGCCTTCATCCCAAACCATCAATTGGGTCGAGGTCGGGTGATTGTGGAGGCCAGGTCATTTGATGCAGCACTCCATCACTCTCCTTCTTGGTCAAATAGCCCTTACACAGCCTGGAGGTGTGTTTTGGGTCAAAGTCCTGTTGAAAAACAAATGATAGTCCCACTAAGCGCAAACCAGATGTGATGGCATATCGCTGCAGAATGCTTTGGTAGCCATTAAGTGTGCCTTAAATAAATCACTGACAGTGTCACCAGCAAAGCAACCCCACACCATCACACCTCCTCCTCCATACTTCAAGGTGGGAACCACACATGCGGAGGTCATCCATTCATCTGCTCCGCGTCTCACAAAGACACGGCAGTTGGAACCAAAAATCTCAAATTTGGACTCATCAGACCAAAGGACAGATTTCCATGTGTTAATAATGTTCATTGTTCGTCTTGGCCCAAGCAAGCCTCTTCTTGTTATTGGTGTCCTTTACTAGTGGTTTCTTTGCAGTAATTCGACCATGAAGGCCTGATTCAAGAAGTCTCCTCTGAACAGTTGATGTTGAGTTGTGTCTGTTACTTGAACTCTGTGAGATTTTTATTTGGGCTGCAATCTGAGGTGCAGTTAACTCTAATGAACTTATCCTCATGAAGCATTTATTTGGGCTGCAATTTCCAAGGCTGGTAACTCTAATGAACTTATCTTCTGCAGCCGATGTAACTCTGGGTCTTCCTTTCCTGTGGCGGTCCTCATGAGAGCCAGTTTCATCATAGCGCTTGATGGTTTTTGCGACTGCATTTTAAGAAACTTTCAAAGTTCTTGAAATGTTCCAGATTGACTGCCCTTCATGTCTTAAAGTAAAGATGGACTGCCATTTGCTTTGCTTATTTGAGCTGTTCTTGCCATAATATGGACTTGGTCTTTTATAAAATAGGGCTATCTTCTGTATACTACCCCTACTTTGTCACTAACAACTGATTGGCTCAAACACATTAAGAAGGGAAGAAATTTCACAAATTAACTTTTAACATTGAAATGCATTCCAGGTGACTACCTCATGAAGCTGGTTGAGAGAATGCCAAGATTGTGAAAAGCTGTCATCAAGGCAAAGGGTGGCTACTTTGAATTATCTCAAATATAAATTATATTTTGATTTGTTTAACTCTTTATTAGTTCTTACTACATGATTCTATATGTGTTATTTCATAGTTTTGATGTCTTCACTATTATTCTATTCTATGTAGATAATATTAAAACTAAAGAAACAACCTCTCCCTGACTGAGTCTGTAATACCTACATGTTTCAAGCAGACCACCATAGTCCCCATGGCTAAGGAAGCGAAGGTAACCTGCCTAAATGATTACCGCCCCGTAGCACTCACGTCGGTAGCCATGAAGTGCTTATCACTGCACCTGTACATAGCACATCTGTAAATAGCCATCCAACTACCTCATCCCCATACTGTAATTGATTTAGTTTATTTTGCTCCTTTGCACCCCAGTATCTGTACTTGCACACTCATCTTCTGCACATATATCACTCCAGTGTCATTGCTAAATTGTAATTATTTTGCCACTATGGCCTATTTATTGCCTTACCTCCCTTATCCTACCTCATTTGCACACACTGTATTTAGACTTTTTCTATTTTATTATTGACTGTATGTTTGTTTATTCCATGTGTAACTCTGTGTTGTTGTTTGTGTTGCACCGCTTTGCTTTATCTTGGCCAGGTCACAGTTGTAAATGAGAACTTGTTAATTAATGGTGAAATAAAAATAAATGTAAAAAAAGGCTGGTAATGGCTCACATCAACACCATCATCCCTTACGTCCTAGACCCACTCCAATTCGCATACTGCCCCAACAGATCCACAGATGACGCAATCTCAATCGCACTCCACACCGCCCTTTCCCACCTGGACAAAAGGAACACCTATGTGAGAATGCTGTTCATTGACTACAGCTCAGTGTTCAACACCATAGAGCCCACAAAGCTCATCACTAAGCTAAGGACTTTGGGACTAAACACCTCCCTCTGCAACTGGATCCTGGATTTCCTGATGGGCCACCCCCAGTTGGTAAGAGTAGGTAACAACACGTCTGCCACGCTGATCCTTAACACTGGGGCCCCTCAGGGGTGTGTACTGAGTCCACACCTGTACTCCCTGTTCACCCACGACCGCGTGGTTAAACACGACTCCAACACCATCATTAAGTTTGCCGACGACACAACAGTGGCCTGATCACCGATCACCTGATCACCGACAACGACAAGACGGCCTATAGGGAGGAGGTCAGAGAATTGTCAATGTAGTGCCAAGACAACAACCTCTCCCTCAATGTGAGCAAGACAAAGGAGCTGATCGTGGACAAATGGAAAAGTCAGGCCGAACGTACCCCCATTAACATTGACGGGCCTGTAGTGGAGCGGGTCGAGAGTTTCAAGTTCCTTGGTGTCAACATCACCAATGAACTATCATGGTCCAAACATACCAAGACAGTCATGAAGAGGGCATGACAAAACCTTTTCCCCCTAAGGATACTGAAAATATTTGGCATGTGTCCCCAGGTCTTCAAAAGGTTCTACCAGGATCTATATAATAGGCGGTGTCAGAGGAAAGCCCGTAGAATTGTCAGAGACTTTTCTCTGCTACCGCACGGCAAGCAGTACTGCAGTGCCAAGTCTAGGACCAAAAGGCTCCTCATCAGCTTCTACCCACAAGCCAATTAATCAAATCGCCACCGGACTATTTACATTGACTCCCCTCCCTTTTGTATACTGCTGCTACTCGCTATTTATTATCTATGCATAGTCACTTCACAAATGACCTCAACTAACCTGTACCCCCGCACACTGACTCGGTACCGGTGCCCCCTGTATATAGCCTCGTTATTGTTATTCTTATTGTGTTACTTTTTATTCTTATTTTTTTACATGAGTCTATTTGGTAAATATTTTCTTAACTCTTCTTGAACTGCACTGTTGGTTAAGGGCTTGTAAGTAAGCATTTCATGGTAAAGTCTATACTTGTTGTATGTGACAAATAACGGTTGATTTGATTTGATTTGAAATCCCTGCAATGAGTAGATGTGTCTAAACTTTTGACTGGTACTGTATATTTTTAAGAACATTCCTTAAAGTATAATTTTTTGAGATAACTAATTTTACTGTCCCCACTACACCCCCTTAAAATACTTAATACTTAGAACCTTTTGGTTCTAGGTAGAACCCTTTTGAGTTCTATGTAGAACACGTGACACAGAGGGTTCTACACGGGACCCAAAAGAGTTCTACTTGGATCTAAAAAGGGTTCTGCCTGGAACTAAAAAGGGTTCTCCTATGGGGACAGCTGAAGAACCCTTTTGGAACCCTTTATTCGAAGTGTACACCTGTCTGAAAAGGATGTGTCGTGTGTCTGAAGTATCATGAGTCAGGGGTTATCTACCAATGGATGTGCTTCTTGTACAGCTGTAGTATCTTCATTTGAGCCAGTTTGCTACTACAGTAGGAAAATAATCCTGCAGCAACAGGAAATATGAATTATTATGTGGATTATAATTAATGGACATTTTTGTAGGGGTTGCTACATTTTTATTAAAATAAAAACTTTCTTAAACCTCAAATACACTACAAGATCTGTACACTGTGATTAGTTTAGACAGTATCTCATAATGGAACAATAATGATCTCTGTTTATGCTGGGTCAAATTTGCTGTAGGCCTATTGACTTTCACTTCCTTGCTATTTCATTGGGTTTCTGAATGTATTATGACTATCCATTGCAATGAACAATAATGAACAATAATGAACAACAATCATAATGCCATTCACGATCCTTATCAAGTTGCTTAGAGATAGCATGGCATCCGTCAGTGTGCGGAGCATTAGAATGAATGACTTTCTAATAACATGTTATAACGAATGAACCCCAGCTGGTCATTACCCCCCCCCCCCATTTCACTAGGGACTACCTGCAGAGACGACTCTGCTTCTACCCTACAAACACGGGAACACATCCTTTGTCCCCTCTCTGGTTGTATAAACAGGTTTTAAAAAAGCATAGAGTTACCACTTGCCATGGTGCCGTAGGCCCCTAATGGGGTATATGTGGTCGCCAAGGGAGCAACATGCTGTCTTTCAGTCTGCATGTCATTCTTCATCTCAGGAAGGGTAATGTGATATGGATGGAGAGATCCGTTTACACTTGGCATGTCTCTCTGCACCTCTCTCTCTCTCTCTACATGGTACAGTTGGGAGATACTGTAGTTTGGCTATGTATGAGACGACCAGTCTGGTGGTTGCCCTTTTAATGAACACAAACAAGCTGTCAATGTGTCTCGTGTTGAACAGTGCACAGTATCAGTAGGTTACGTGCCATCTTGACTTCAATGCTTTTCTGCAGTGATTCTTGCTAGTTGAGAACAGAACTTGAGACACTTTCAAATGTAACTATTGTGATAGGTTAGTAGGCTACATTACATGTTTCCCCTGACAAAATCTTTGCGGTCTTCAAGTATCATACAAAGTTCACACCAAAACGATCCATTCTATCCGCACAGTCAAAGCACAACGACCATTTCCAATCGCCAAACACGCTAACATGGCGTCAGCCAGGTGCAAACAGCCTTTAAATAACCCCCTGAGCCGTCCCACCTCTATCCCTCCATCATGGCTAAACTCTGTGGTCAAGACAGGTTTGATCAACTCAGGGTTAACTTGCTGGAAATTCCACTATGTGAAACTTCATGGCTTTGTGGGGGCAGTGAGGGAGGTGGAAGTGGCTACTCCTGGTTTTCTCAACTTGGGCCACTGATTTTGCGGCCTTGTAAAGATTTGAGACCTTGAGGCCGATGATCTCCCAGGTCAACCCAGAAACACATGTCCAGACTCAAGACTTGCAGCTGTGGGGGTTCTAGTCAGGGGACCAAGGTACAGTGCATGGTTGGGGTATGAGTCAAACAACGTTTTTTTGGAGGTTCCCTTGGGGGAAAATAAAGTTTTTCTAAGTCAATAGATCAGTGTTATGCGTTTATAGTGGTAGGGTAGGGATTAGGGAACCCCCCCGATGGTCACCCTGTGACATCACTCAGTCTGGTGAACACTTACGTGTGAGGCATAGTGGAGTGAGGTGTTCCAGTGCTTTAAGGTCAAACCATTGATGTCAATGGAATTCAGTCGCTGCTTAAACCACATTCAGTGCTTGTTGTGAGGCCATTGTCACATTTGACTCTTACAGTAAAGCGTATGTTGTGTATTATGATAGAGTGAACAACCACACTCTATTTATTTCACAGGCTCCAAATGAGAGTTTGCTCCCCCGTCACTGTTTGACCAATGACACGCTCAGCGGGCCGGTATAAACCGGATGCATGCGGTTTTCACAGGAAATGGAAAGAGACTGTGACGCGGCATCTGCTTTTGGACTTTAAGAAGGTGACACCAATGATGGTGGATAAATTAATATACAGTACCAGTCAAAAGTTTGGATACACCTACTCATTCAAGTGTTTTTCTTTATTTTTTTTACTATTTTCTACATTGCAGAATAATAGTGAAGACATAAACACTATGAAATAACACATATGGAATCATGTAGTAACCAAAAATGTGTTAAAACAAATCAAAATATATTTTATATTTGAGATTCTTCAAAGTAGTCACCCTTTGCCTTGATGAAAGCTTTGCACACGCTTGGCATTCTCTCAGCCAGCTTCATGAGGAATGCTTCTCCAACAATCCCAAACCATCTCAATTGGTTTGAGGTCGGGGGATTGTGGAGGCCAGGTCATCTGATGCGGCCCCATATCACTCTCCTTATTGATCAAATGGCCCTTACACAGCCTGAAAAAAGTGAAAAGAAAAGTGAAAAAATATTCAGTTCCGGTCTACTTAACAGGGTCGGTCTCCCATAGACATCAATGCAATAGCAGCTGGGTCTGGTCTACTGACTTTCAGTGAACCAGAAAAAAACAGTGTGTGTGTGCATTCTTACATCCCTGTGTGTGTGTTCGTGAGTGTGTGTGTGTTTGTGTGTGTTTGTGTGTGTGTGTGTTGTGTGTGTGTGTGTGTGTGTGTGTGTGTGTGTGTGTGTGTGTGTGTGTGTGTGTGTGTGTGCGTGCGTGTGTGTGTGTGTGCGTGCGTGCGTGCGTGCGTGTGTGTGTGTGTGTGTGTGTGTGTGTGTGTGTGTGAGTGTGTAGGCCTATGCACGTGCAGGTCTGTGACTGTGTGAAAGAGAAACCAGAGGGGGTTATTCAATGTTCCAGCCATGCGAGGCCTAACATGAACTGTTCCTCAAACATGTCTTTGTTCCGTGCCAGGGGGATAGTGTGTCATTTCCTCCTGTGATGTACAGCACCGTATTAAAACGCACGTATTCTTCATGTGTATTTCCTGTCCGATTAGATGGACCCCTCAAGGCATTGTTGACATTGATCCCAATGATACATTAATTAATTTCCTGTATCCCCGGCTTTCACTGGACGCATTGGATGCATCCTAAATGGCACCCTATTGCCTATATAGTGCACTATATAGGGAATAGGGTGCCATTTGGGACGTGTCCATTGCCTTGTATGCATATCCAAGTGTCTCCTGGAATGTTGTCTAAAATGTCTGACACCATTGTGAAGAGAGATGTTTGACAAGAGGAGTGATGTGAAAAGTGCCTCTGGAAAGAGAAGACTCGAGAAGAAGTGAATGCTTGGCCGAGTCTTCCCACAGCAACCTAGCATCAGTGGCAGTCAGCTAGCCTGGAGATATCTAGCTTAAATTTGATTTAGACCCCTATTCAATGAGTTTGTCGAGTTCAAAAAGATCTTTGGCTGGGTTTTGGTTGCAAGAAAACTAGCATCCACCAGAAAACTAGCATTCACCTTCAAAATATGATGTTATTTTGACTATATCCTGTTATAGTTACAGAGTTGTACACTATCTATACACTGTTATCTCTTGTAGTTATTGAATGAGAAACTATTTCAGCCACATGCTGCCACAACAACGACTATTTTATAGTAGGTGGTTCACCAGTAAACACCATTCAACATCCAGGGATCATTCACAAAGTGAATGGAAGTCACTACTGAGTGCATTGATGATGTCATCACTTTCATATCTGGTGGAAGTAGCATGATTTCAGTGTTTCTTATCTGCATAGGGTCATTCAATTAAATAACGTGAGTGCTTTTGTGTATTTTCCATGTATTAATTATGTTGATGACCTTTGGTTCACTACAATCTGGAAGGAACAAGTCAACTAAGTCAGCATTGATACCTAGTGGATCAGAGGAGGTGAATAATGTTGTAGGCGTGTTTGTCTGCCGACTAACCACAGTTCCAAAGGCAGCAGGTGTTTCAACTAGCCTGTTTCAACTAAACTGTTTGCCTTGTCACGACTCATCTAAAAGCTATGTGTGTGCGCACAAAGAATGTGCTAACAGCTAGGTGTGCACACCGTGAATATTCCGCGAGCAATGTGTACCCTCATGGGTTTGTGTGCTTTCAAAGGAAAGACAGATATTTGCTGAAAACACATCAATTACAGAGAATGTTGTGTTCAAACAGCCCCCCCAGACACAGAAATGAGTTTTCCTTCCTTCCTTCCTTCCTTCCTTCCTTCCTTCCTTCCTTCCTTCCTTCCTTCCTTCCTTCCTTCCTTCCTTCCTTCCTTCCTTCCTTCCTTCCTTCCTTCCTTCCTTCCTTCCTTCCTTCCATCCGTCCTTCCTCTCTCTCTCTCTCTCTCTCTCTCTCTCTCTCTCTCTCTCTCTCTCTCTCTCACACACACACACACACACACACACACACACACACACACACACACACACACACACACACACACACACACACACACACACACACACAACGTTTCATATCAAGTGAGGACAGGATGTACCTTTCCAGTTAGTGTAGAGTCGGACTGTGTATTCCTGTAGCTAGCATTTCAACATTACCGCTCTTTCAAAGCAGTCATTACACCATTACAAAGAGACAAATAGATTTTAAACCTCGTTCCCCTTGTTCTAATGCAAAATCGAATCTGATAATTGAGTCGAGCTGAATTCAGTATTAGTACCCCATTTATTAGTTTAGCGGGACAAAAGGCAACATTTTCCAGGAATCGATCTGGTCGTACTGCTCGTCTATAATGTAATTGGTTTATACTTCAAGGCCCACACACTAGTACTGTCACCTTGCTCTTTGTTTACATTATCTATCTAGTTGTTGTGTTGTTTGCTGTGTCTTGCTGTGTCATTGAAAAAATTGCACACTGCTTAACAGCTCAGCTACAGACCAATGTTGCATCCATAGTTACAACTTATAGCTGCCACTAAAATACTAATATATGGACACATTTAATCCAAATAATTCGCAACTCAAACACCATAGCCTTTCACAATGGATTTACAATTCTTCAATGCGCTGTGTGCAAACACCCACAGAATATCCTTACACACACATACAGTGGCAAGAAAAAGTGTTTGAACCCTTTGGAAATACCAGGATTTCTGCATAAATTGGTCATAAAATTTGATCTGATCTTCATCTAGGTCACAACAATAGACAAACACAGTCTGCTTAAACTAATGACACACAAATAATTATACGTTTCCATGTCTTTATTTAACACACCGTGTAAACATTCACAGTGCAGGGTGGAAAAACTATGTGAACCCTTGGATTTAATAACTGGTTGACCCTCCTTTGGCAGCAATAACCTCAGCCAAATATTTTCTGTATTTGCGGATCAGACCTGCACAAAAGGTCAGGAGAAATTTTGGATCATTCCTCTTTACAAAACTGTTTCAGTTCAGCAACATTCTTGGGATGTCTGGTGTGAACTGCTCTCTTGAGGTCATGCCACAGCATCTCAATCGGGTTGAGGTCAGGACTCTGACTGGGCCACTCCAGAAGGTGTATTTTCTTCTGTTGAAGCCATTCTGTTGTTGATTTACTTCTTGTGTTTTGGGTCGTTGTCCTGTTGCATCACCCAACTTCAGTTGAGCTTCAATTGGCAGACAGATAGCCTAACATTCTCCTGCAAAATGTCTTGATAAACTTGGGAATTCATTTTTCCATCAATGATAGCAAGCTGTCCAGGTCCTGAGGCAGCAAAGCAGCCCCAACCATGATGCTCCCTCCACCATACTTTACAGTTGGGATGAGGTTTTGATGTTGGTGTGCTGTGCCTTTTTTTCTCCACACAGTGTTGTGTGTCCCTGCCAAACAATTAATCTGTCCACAGAATATTTTGCCAGTAGCGCTGTGGAACATCCAGGTGCACTTTTGCAAACCTCAGACCTGCAGCAATGTTTTTATGGACAGCAGTGGCTTCTTTTGTGGTGTCCTTCCATGAACACCATTCTTGTTTCATGTTTTACGTATCGTAGACTCATCAACAGACATGCCAGCATGTTCCAGAGATTTCTGTAAGTCTTTAGCTGACACTCTAGGATTCTTCTTACCCTCATTGAGCATTCTGCACTGTGCTCTTGCAGTCATCTTTGCAGGACAGACACTCCAAAGGAGAGTAGCAACAGTGCTGAACTTTCTTCATTTATAGACAACTTGTCTTACCGTGGATTGATGAGCATCAAGGCTTTTAGAGATACTTTTGTAACCCTTTCCAGCTCTATGCAAGTCAACAATTCTTAATCTTAGGTCTTCTGAGATCTCTTTTGTTCGAGGCATGGTTCACATTGGGCAATGCTTCTTGTGAATAGCAAACTCAAATTTTGTGAGTGTTTTTTATGGTGAAAGGCAGCTCCAACCAACGTCTCCAATCTCGTCTCATTGATTGGACTCCAGGTTAGCTGATTTCTGACTCCAATTAGCTTTTGGGGAAGCCATTAGCCAAGGGGTTCACATACTTTTTCCAACCTACACTGTGAATGTTTAAATTATGTATTCAATATACAATATACAAAATACAATCATTTGTGTGTTATTAGTTTAAGCACACTATGTTTGTCTATTGTTGTGACTTAGATGAAGATCAGATCAAATTTGATGACCAATATATGCAGAAATCCAGGTAATTCCAAAGGGTTCACATAAGGTTCTAATGAAATGTCCATATCGACAATCGAAATGACTGAAAAATGCCGTTCAAAATGTTTTAAAAAAGTGTCTAATCTAAACAAAATTCTTGCTTGATAGTTCAAATGCATTCAAAGGGATGTTGTCTGTTCTCATGATTCAACTGTAGCCGAACCTGCAAATTGCAAAGGAAAATGCATTTAGGCCAACCTTTGCTTGTAAATGAAGTCCATTTGTCTGGTGAACCTCTTGTGACAGCATTGTAGAAGTCACAGCAGAGCCCTCATTTTTTTTTCTGCAGGCACACAGCAGGGAGACACATCCCCAAGTTCTCCTTCGGGTTCCATTTTCACACGGACACAAAAAGTCCTTCCCATTCCTATTATGTCCACAAAGCAAAATTAAATGTCCAAGATGTGTAAAAGTCTTTTTTCAGGAGACACCTGAAACCCCACCTCTTCAAGGAATACCTAGGATAGGATAAGTAATCCTTCTCACCCCCCCCCTTAAATGATTTAGATGCACTATTGTAAAGTGGCTGTTCCACTGGATGTCAGAAGGTGAATTCACCAATTTGTAAGTCGCTCTGGATAAGAGCGTCTGCTAAATGACTTAAATGTAATGTAAATGTATTAATTGGTAATGACGTTTCAGACAAGTGGACAGTCCAGTACTCACTGTTCGCCTGCCTGACAGCTAGCAGTGAGGGAGATGGTGGTTGCTTGTCATGTCAGGTATTGTGTGTAGAGCTCCTGTATGCTGCCTCTGTCTGTCTGGTCTTAACTGTCATTATAGTTGACGTTCCACTCTTCGAACGCTCCAAACGGCGCGTTACATTATTCCAACTTGGAAAATAGTTTGAGGTGCAATAGTGTCCGTTTGTCAGATTGTTTTTGCTAGCTAGCTTTGTTAAGTTCAAGGGAAGCGAGGGCCACATTATGTTGACACGCCCAAATGTGCACAGCTTACCCAAGGAAATACCCACGCAACATTGTTTAGACAATATGCATGCGCAAAATATGAAATAGCCTCAATGAATGCTACTTTAAGCAGGCGAAGCAGCGACGCTTATGCTGACCCTGTCCGTTAACAGTGACTGGACTCAGGAACAGCCATGGCGTCAACGATTTGAATGTATTTGAATGGCTGGAAAGGAAGGCATGAATGCCCTGGCGCCTTCTGGTGCAGTTTTAGCACATTTGGGGATTTTCTTTGCATAAAAACCACCAGAATCATTGAGAAAAAACATTAGATATCCAAAAATAGTGACTTAAAAAAATATATAATTGTATTTCTCATTTGGCTTTTCATAACTGCTTTCTTTATTAGTTTATCTCAGGGTAAGTACTTCCTACTCTGCCTACTACCCTGAGTGCACATCACTGGTTGTCAATGAACACTGGGTTATCATGTAAACCTCAACGCTATGCGGGCCCTGTAAGCCTGATCTCAGACCTGCTATTGGTCCCCATGACGAACAGGTTCCCTGGGCTTATCTAGACAGGTGATCAATCACCTGCATATACTGTACATGCATGCTCGCACACACGTGCATGCACAAACACTCACGCATGCACACACACACACACACACACGCACACGCACACACACACACACACAGGCACAGGCACAGGCATTAGCACACACACGCATGCAATCATGCGTACACACACACCCACTCACACTTCCAGGCTCTTCGGGCAGGGTGCCAGTCCAGCTGGGCCGATGGCTATCGTCTATTTCCACCAGCCCTGTGTCATACCTTATCACGCCACTGTTTAGACTGGAGAGAGATGGATGCACCCTGACAGGAACTATGCTCCTTTGTAGGCCTGTCTCATTGACACTGTGTGGAGTCTGGACTTGTCTTTTAAGTATTTTGCAGCATTCAGACAAACAGGAGGGTTGATCCAGCAATTCAAACTATTGTTTTTGGTTGTAGTAGGATCTTCTTCCACAGAACGATGTCTTCTCCCGGGTATTCAAAGACCATAAGAGACGTTTGATTTGAAGCTGAGGAGGGAGAGAATCGGCAGTGAAGGAGATTATATGGCCCCATTCCAACATGTTGTAGAGGTGCGACTGGAAGTGTGTTGGCTTAGGTGTCTGGAAGACAGAGGATTGTTTACCAAAACAAGACACCCTCCGCCTTGCTTGTAGTGTCACTTTCTCCTTTGTCTGGCTATGCAGTTCTCTTTCCCCTCTATTCTCCTCTACCTCTCCCTTCTCATTTTCCCCCATCCCTTCCTCTCCTCTCCCCCCGCCCTCTCTCTCTCCTCTCTCTTTCTCTCTGTCTCTCCCCTCTCTTCTCTACCCCTCTCTCCTTTCTCTCCTCTGTTCTAAGATGACACCTTGTCTTATGCAAGTCTGGCATAGAATGGTAATTTGTGACTCAGCAACTCTTCGTGGAAAAGGTTATCGCATTATTGCAACCATTTTGATAAGAATATGATTAATTCAGACACTCCTCTTTCCAACTTCTTTTTTCTCTAAAGGGTTCAATCTGCATCGTGGAGGTTCGGCTTTGCAGCGCGATCGACATGTAAAGGCAGCGTTCCCGCTTTAAGCAGAGACTGTATCACAGTAAACGCTGCACACGTCGGCTCAATCTGAAATGACCTTTCGCGGAATCTGTAGCGCTTCAGCAACACAGAGTGAATAGAGCCCTACATTTCAAGAATGCAGAGGCGACGCACCTTGTGATCTACAGCAAATGTTTGGTTAAGGAAGGCCAGAGGGGCACATTTCAACATGTCCTTTGAGTTGGAATGCAGCTCCAACCACCTTGTTCCTGATCCAGAGAGAGAGTTGAGACTGTATATTAAAAGGTGATGAGCAGAGTGGGAAATATGGGTGGCCATATTGTTTCATTTTGAATAAGCGAGAGAATATCATTGAGTGAAGGTCAAGAATAGACAACATTGCCATTGTTTTTGAGCTCAACTGCTTACAGGATACAGTGGGTGTTTTATATTGAGAGACTTTGAGGGTTGTGTGTAATCTATCATCGATAAGGATAGCTACAATAATGTCACAACATGCTCATAAGGAGACTATTTTTGTACTTTATTTTTTACAAACAATGTTTTCTGGTTGTCACATTTCTTTAATGTAGCCGATTCCTGTCACGGCTGTTAAAGGAAGAGGACCAAGGTGCAACGTCGTGAGCGTACATTTCTCTTTTTATTTGGAAAAAAGACACCGAACAAAATAATAAACACTACAACAACAGGCTATGTGCCCTAAACAAAGTCAACTTCCCACCAAGACAGGTGGAACAAAGGGCTACCTAAGTATGGTTCTCAATCAGAGACAACGATAGACAGCTGTCCCTGATTGAGAACCCTACCCGGCCACACCCGAAATACAAATAATAGAGTATAGAATACCCACCCCAACTCACACCCTGACCCTGACTTCTCTCCCCCCAAAGGTGCGGACTCCAGCCGCAAAACCTATAGGACAGGGTCTGGGTGGGCATCTATCCATGGTGGCGGCTCAGGTGCGGGACGCAGACCCCACTCCACCACTGGCTCACCCCACTTTGGTGGCACCTCTGGTGCGGGTACCCTCGCTGCGGGCCCCGGACTGGGCACCCTCGCTGCGGGTCCCGGACTGGGCACCCTCGTTGCGGGCCCCGGACTGGGTACCGTCTCTGGAGGCTCCGGACTGGAGACCGTCTCTGGAGGCTCCGGACTGGAGCCCGTCTCTGGAGGCTCCGGACTGGAGACCGTCTCTGGAGGCTCCGAACTGGAGACCGTCGCTGGAGGCTCCGAACTGGAGACCGTCGCTGGAGGCTCCGAACTGGAGACCGTCGTTGGAGGCTCCGAACTGGAGACCATCGCTGGAGGCCCCGGACTAGAGGCCGTCGTTGGAGGCTCCGGACTAGAGGCTGTCGTTGGAGGCTTCGTGCCATGACTCCTCACTGGAGGCTTCGTGCCATGGATCATCACTGGAGGCTTCGTGCCATGGATCAACACTGGAGGCTTCTTGCCATGGATCATCACTGGAGTGGAGAGACACACAGGAGGCCTGGCTCTGGGAGCAGGCACAGGACTCACCAGGCTGGGGAGACATACAGGAGGCTTAGTTATTGTCAGGCACCGGATACACTGGGCCGTGGAGGCGCACTGGCGGTCTCGAGCACAGAGCTGGCACAACCCGTTCTGGCTGGATGCCCGCTTCCACCCGGCAAATGCGGGACGCTGGCACAGAGCACACCGGCCTGTGAATGCTCAACCGAGACACCGTGCGCATCACCACATAGCACGGTGCCTGACCAGTCACATGCTCGCCACGGTAAGCACGGGGAGTTGGCTCAGGTCTCCAACCATTTTTTTGCCCTCCCCCCAAAAATTGGGGGGGGAACTGCCTCTCGGGCTTCCTTGCTAGCCGAGTCCCTTCGTAACGCTGCCGCTCTGCTCTTGCTGCCTCCAGTTCCTCCCGTGGAAGGCGATACTCCCCAGCCTGCCTCCAGGGTCCCTTATCGTTCAGGATCTCCTCCCAAGTCCATGAATCCTGGACACGCTGCTCCTCCTTACCATGCTGCTTGGTCCATTGTTGGTGGGAAGTTCTGTCACGGCTGTTAAAGGAAGAGGACCAAGGTGCAACGTGGTGAGCGTACATTTCTCTTTTTATTTGGAAAAAAGACGCCGAACAAAACAATAAACACTACAAAAACAAACCGTGAAACTAAAGGCTATGTGCCCTAAACAAAGTCAACTTCCTACCAAGACAGGTGGAACAAAGGGCTACCTAAGTATGGTTCTCAATCAGAGACAACGATAGACAGCTGTCCCTGATTGAGAACCCTACCCGGCCAAAACGTAGAAATACAAATAATAGAGTATAGAATACCCACCCCAACTCACACCCTGACCAAAAGCAAAATAGAGACATAAACAGGATCTCTAAGGTCAGGGCATGACAATTCCTTAAAGATGGAAAGGGCAACCAGGCCATTGATCGCCCAGTGGTTATGGAACAGAGGAGACGAGAGGAGCATCCATCATCGTATTAAAAAAGGATCGTAATACAAACTCTGCTGTTTTATCGCATGTGCAATGATGTCCGAGGCGGGGGGGGGGGTTCGTTGTTTGAGGTAAGTTTGTTGTTGTAATATCGCTAACAAAGGACGTGGCTGTTTCCCCGCTATGGATTCCAGCTTTAATCTGCAAAGCAACTTTAATTAAATGAAACCGATTAGTAACTCTATTTACATGTTCTCTATGTTGTCTAAAGAGGACTTTCAAAAACATGACTACATCAGTGGAGGCTGCTGAAGGGAGGACGGCTCATAATAATGGCTGGAACTGAGCGATTGGAATGAAACCACATAGAAACCATGTGTTTGATACCATTTCACCTATCCACTCCAGCAGTTACCACGAGCCTGTCCTCCCCAAGTAAGGTGCCACCAACCTCTTGTAGTCTACATGTGAGAATTGTTATGGGTGAGAAGTCTGTCTAGCAGCAGGGCTGAATTGCCATAATAAACAAAAGGTGACCCCGTGCTGCAGTACTGGAGATGAGGGCTAGTGAGGACATTCCGTTTTGTGGGGGCGGGTCTGTGAATGAGGTCAAACTGATCCACTTTTGTTGGGTAGTGTGCTATTCCAGCAGTTCACTGGCCCTAGCTTCCCATTGCCCAGATTAGCGGTTAGTAAACTCTGTGCCCCAATTCATCACAGCTTTGGACAACAATAATGAATCCAGTGTTTTGTGTATTGTTTTGTTTACTTTCTCACAATGAGCAAAGGTCTATAACTCTATTGTCTCCCGGGTATTGTTGAGGTCGGCGAATCCATGTAAATGGTGTTGAGTTTTCTCACAGGTATAGCAAGTCCCATATTTGACATTTATAGATTTAGACTTTATCCATAAGTCCTTGTATTCACCCTTGGTGTGACTTTTCAATTGAATATCTCCTTGGGTGGCCTTGTCTCAAGATTTAGCAGCCAGACATATATTCAAACAAACTACTGCACATTCCAGTGTGTGGACACACACACAAAGGCCCACACAGGTGTCTGACTCTTCACGCACGCACACACACACACACACACACACACACACACACACACACACACACACACACACACACACGCACACACACACACGCACACACACACACACACACACACACACACAACCCTGTTGCTGCATAATGGGCCTCTCCTCTCCTTCCTTTAAACCTTGTGCTGGGTCCTACTGCAGCATATCTGTCTGGTCCCGGTCCTGCGACTGTCTGTGGAATCTCAGATACAGCCTGGCTACAGAGTGACCACCAGAGCCAAAGTCTCTCTGCCTCCCTAAGGAGCCTACAGTGTCGTGCACAGTGTGCAGACCTGGGTCACATTGGCCCTGGTTGTCATCACCCAGGCAAGGTAATTCATTAATGGCTGATAATGCACATCGAGAGAAAGGAGGGATAATTGGCTCCCGTCGCTGTTTCAGATGAGGCAGTGATTGCTGTTGTAGCTGAAGTATGTCAGAGCCATGTTCTTGGGAGAGGGGATGCCAGTAATTTCTGTAACGGTTGGGCACAGGATACCCTTGCACCAGTAATCTGTCTTTATATCTATTTCGGGTCCATGTTTATTGTATAGTCTTATGTGGGCTGAATTACCTTGGTCCATTTAGTAGTGGGAAACTTCGGTACATTGTCACTGTGTGACATGAGACAGGAGGTTTCTCCTCCTCAGGTCACATGACCAGGAAAACCCCCTTGGCGTATGACATAGTATAGTTCTGTTATGTGTAGACTGCTGTTAGTGTTCACCTTTCTAATGGGGTCCTATATGGCTCAGTTGGTAAAGCATGGTGCTTGTAATGCCTGGGTTCAATTCCCAGGGCCACCCACAGGTAAAATGTGTGCACACATGACTGTAAAGTTGCATTGGATAAAAGCATCTGGGAAATGGCATATGTTTATTTTTGATATGCAGTAAGGGTGCCTGATGTGGGCGTTTGGGAAGGTCGGCTGGCCATCCTGTGTCGTGTTAAGTGAATAAACACTGAGGCCTTTGTAGGACTGGTGGTGCCAGGCACACGGTCCACAATCTCCACTTTATACACACAAACCACCCCTTAATGTTTTCACCAGTATGACTCACAAGGTGAACTGTATGTTATCTGAGTCATTTTTATCACGTCTGGACATCTTTGAAATATTCACCTGGACTATCTCATCCTCCCTTCAAATGCCTATACCTCAAATTAAATCCTGCCACTCCCCTCAGAAGCTTAAGACATTTACTTTGAAACTCTCTTTGTATTTCTCAACATAGAGCACTCTCCTTGAATGTAGGCTGTGTTTCTTCTTGGGCGGCTCCTATCTCTCCACTCAGTGCAATGGATTTACTTTTACTTCTCAGTGAGGTATGAACCCTGATATTTACATGGGTGTGAGACTTGATATTTACATGGGTGTGAGACTTGATATTTACATGGGTGTGAGACTTGATATTTACATGGGTGTGAGACTTGATATTTACATGGGTGTGAGACTTGATATTTACATGAGTGTGAGACTTGAGTTTTAAGTCAAGGCACCAAAAACACTCAACCCACTTCCTGTTGACGTCAGCGAGTTGTGCCAATAACACGACCCAATGTTACAGTCACACGGTAAACACTTTGTGAAGGTTGATTTTGGAAAATGAACCATTTCAAGTCAAATTGAGCAACGGAGTAGTATATTTTGACCATTGAGCTGGGACTGTTCACAACAGACCATAGTCCCACTCAGTGCTCTATTTCTTCATTGACAACATTGATTCATTGTTAGCATCTTAGCTAATCGCTAACCATATTTCATACAAATGTATCTCATGCTTACACACTTACTTAATTTATACAAATTAGGTTTGATAAATCATGTGCTGACTTTGAATGCTGCGGCTAGCCACAGGGTCAGTTTCCTTGTAGATAACGCTGGCTGCTTCACAGCTTTTTTACCCTGGTGCTAATGTTGTGGCTGTCCGGGTGAGTGAAGAAAAAGACAGGGTTGGATCCCTAAGCCACTGTCTGTTGCGTCCAGACTTGTACCATGGTTCATGCTTTGGCTCCCCCACACTCTGATCTTCTCCCTCTGAGAAATTTTAAAGGTCATGTGGTTGCTCTCTCCCAGCCCAGAGGCTTTGTGGGTGGTTGTGGGGAAGACATGGTCGGGGTGGGCTAGAGAAGGCTGACCAAATCATTAAGTGAAGTCAAACATCTCTAGCTACGTGTCCCAAGTTGTTGTACAAGATGAACAATAACAGTTTTGCTGTATCAAATAGTTTCTGAATCAAATAGTTCCCAACTTCCTAGAGTGATTGTTCCTAATTGTGAATATCCATGAATTATAGTTCCTGTCATGAATGCCTATGTTGATATACAGTAGGTTATATTATAAACCTGACAGACTTTATGGCTCTGTTCTGTCTGTCTGTCTGTCTGTCTGTCTGTCTGTCTGTCTGTCTGTCTGTCTGTCTGTCTGTCTGTCTGTACTCAGTCTCCTGTCAGGAGCACCCAAGGAGAAAGCCCTGGCTCTGAGGAACGTCAATGAGACAGGCGCCATCTACTCCTGTCCTGTCACCACAGAGCTTAACGACTGTGAAAGGATGGACTTGGTCAGCTCCAGTAAGTACTGGCACTCTCACTGTCATTGAAGTGTCCTCTCTATATAAAAGGGTTCTCCTGGTTGAATGGGTGACATGGGGCTTGGTTGGGAGGTTCTTTAGGTGGCTAGATAAGGATGTGTTTGTTAGAACCACTGAATTATGCTTTGTATGTTATTTGTTACTGTGGAGACTGGGTTCACTCACCTGAGTGGGGATTCACCCTTGAGTGGAATTTTCTATGTGGAATTTTCAAAATTGCAAAAACAGTCCATACAAACTTGCCAAAGCATTTACTGTCAGTTTCTGACACTGCTCTTTATCTAAAATAATACATTTTAAAAAACACTGTAGGATAGCCTGTATTTGATATCAAGGTCTAGCTATCTCATACTTATTCCAGACCAAGCAGAATACCTCCTGCCCCCAAAGGTAGACTATCAAATTAGACAAATTCCCCCGCTTCCCAAACCCTTACCTCTGCCCTGATATGCTAAGCCCAACCAGCAAGTATTAGCCTCTGTCATCTCTGAAAGACATGCTCCAAGTAGGAACATATTGAATTAGTCTTAATTAAAGGTTACGGTAGACTGACTCACCGAGGAGGCAATTATAGCCTCAGAGGCTGAAAGTAAGAATGATAATGCACTTTTTGATGTTAGTCAGTCTCTGTACATTTTTGGGGTTTACACTTGTTCAGGCTTGATCCACATTGGATGAGACTGCTGCTGTTTTTGTTGCTAGGTGTCTTACTTTCATGATGAACATCCTGTTGTTATATTTTGGGGTTTGTTCAGTTGGAACCTTAAGTTTCAAATAACAGTCAGACATTGTCGTATGTATATGTCTGCTCTGTTGCTACTTTTCATTTAAGTGTAAAAAAAAAGTGAATATGGAAGCTTTATAATCTTTTAATGACATTGAATACGTGATTCATTCTTTGTCATTGAGTCAACCAGTAACTTATTATGGATCACTTCTGATGTGACTATACGGTCATGATAATTAACAGTCGCAGAAGACAACAGTTCACAGCGTTATGTTTCTATTTAAAATAAAGCATTCCCTCTAAAGCAATGAGTGCGATGTGTGTCTCCCACAGCGGACTCGTCTGAGATGGTGGAGGGGATGTGGCTGGGAGTGACTGTGGCCAGCCAGAGAGACCTGCCAGGTGGTCGAGTGCTGGTGAGAGTGGGACAACACCCTCTGGTTCTCTTTCCTCACTGAAAGTGGACCGTCTCCTATCTTGAGATACTAGATGCTTATAACAAAACATTTCGCACAGATCTGTCTTTGACGGTGACATCAGTTCATGATTTATGCCAAAGTTTGAGTTATGGAAAATCAAAGATAGCTCCTGATAAGGCTAGCCATGTGAGGGTAAGATAAGGTCAATTTAAGACCATAGATAAAGCATAGGCTTAGACACTAGATACGATACAATATACGATACGATATACTTTATTGTCCATTGTGAAACCTACATACAAATACACAAACACAATACACTATATACATGCAGTATGAAAAACACTGGTAAGTTAGTACATACTGTAGGTCACATATTCAGAGTCTCTGGCCTGCTGTTTGACCATGTATTTGGTTTGCATGTGTTCTGTGTCCCAGTGTTCAGCTGCACTGACAGTTCAGGATTCACTACAGTGATATGACCACAATGCAACAGTATGGGAAGAAAAGGTTGTTGTTTGGTCAATAAAGACATAATATTAAATACAAAAAACGATGTTCTAATTGACATATAAAGACAGGAAATTCAAATGAGCAGCCCTACACTACATTTGACATAGGCACTAAGGTTTTACAGCAAACTCATCTTATTACACCTGCTACTGTAAAAAATGTCAAATTTACTCAATTATACCACTACTAGAACAAAAAGGAACTCCTGCGTTGAATGTCTAATTCGTGTCCAGGCTTGTGGGCACCGCTACGTGAAGGTGGTGCGGGGGGGCGCGGAGGAGCAGCTGCGGATGGTGGGGAAGTGCTATGTCAGGGGCAATGACCTAACCTTCGACCCCAACGACGAGTGGCAGGCCTACAGCTACGAGGTGTGCAACCCCAACTTCGACATGGAGCTGGAGGGCTTGTGCAACATGGGCATCTCGGGGGGCATGACCGACACGGACGTCTACATCGGCTCTGTGGGCAGCTACGTGTGGCAAGGTGGGCACCAAAAGCAGTTACAGCCCGGTCTCATAGACTAGACTTAACATAGTAAACAAGGCTTCTTCTGGACGCGTTTCTGGAAGGTCATGGCTTAAAAGTTCATGTGAAACTGTATTGTTTTCTTTTGTCTTTGTTACCTAGGCAACGTTCATGTAACGTGGAGAGACCCTGATCCAGGAAACGCGTGGGACTCAAGTGACAAAGACTTTGGGCAACTGAACAGACGATACAGCTACATGGGTATATCAGTGACCTGGCTAGTAGAGCCAATTCTGGATTAGCAGGGTAGACTAGGAAGCTTACTGTAAGGGAGTGTCTCTTGCGCTTCCATTTCAAAACACTCTCAAACATAACCACTCCCCCATTCAGAAAGATAAACATCTTTTTGAATGTATGAATTGAAAGAGAACTATAAAAAGGAACTACCGATGCTATCTAGATGGTGGCGCTCCGTTTAGCATAGTGGCAACTGTATCACAGGAAGTTACCTTTGGCCTTTGTGCAGAAGGGCGATGATTAGCCCTACCTGCCATAAATGGTACTGTAACATTGTTTTAATGTTGTTTTAACACCACAGGTTACTCTGTCAATGAGGACAAGAAGCTGCTGAGTCAAGACTACTTCACGGTAGTGACGGGGTCTCCCAGAGATGAATCCAAGGGCTCAGTGATGCTGGCTAAGAAGGGCAACACAGCGTTGGTGACCGAGTTCATCATCCCAGGAGAACAAGTGGGCTCGTACTTTGGGAACAGCCTAGCTGTCACCGACCTCAACAATGACAAGTATGTCATCACTGTCCATAGGAAATCCCCAGCTTTAGTGCGTCTCTCAGTGTACCATATGCCAAAAGCTTGATTATCTAGAACAAAACAATAGCAAACTCAGAGGCAAAAGATTAGCATATGCTAATCTTTTGAGAATAGTATTGAGAACAGTTATTGTTTTGATACGGGATTGATTGAGTTTGAATTGTATCACTCAATAAAATGCAAATGTACCGATAGCCCGTCATCTGTAGTGTTTACCTACTATTTGGAGTACACACTCTACCTGACCAGTGATGCAGAGAATACTGTACTGTAGTGGTTGAATTGGAGAGGTTGTCCTGGTCGTTTCACCACCTCTGATACGGTATCTGACATGACATTATGGCTGAGGGATGTGTGCTCTCAATTTCTCATAATACATGAATAAAACCTTGAGCATTTGGGTTCATGGTCTGTCAGCATGTCCGAGAAAAAGATGATACTGAATAACACATTGTCAAGAAAATATTTGGGCTGTACAAAAGACAAGCCAAAAGATATAAAGCATGTCAAAGCATCTCTAAAAGCCAATTGGAATGAAGAATAAGGTGGGTAAAATGGTTGGTAAACCATATAATGATTATGATCCATGTGCTATATGCTACAATGATACAGAATGTGTTGTGTGTTCATATTTTTGTGTTTTCATTTGCACCATCCTAGCTGGAATGACCTGATCGTAGGTGCCCCATTCTACTTTGACCGTCAGAAGGAGGAGGGAGGAGCGGTGTACGTCTTCATGAATGAGAACGGCTCTTTCCAGAAGACACCTAGCATGGTACTGAAGGGTCCTACGGCATCTGGTTTTGGATTCGCCGTGGCAGCCATTGGCGACGTCAACCAAGATGGATTCCAAGGTAGGCCTACCATAACGGGTAATCTTTTGGGCATTATTCCTTAAAAAGGGAATAATTCCTTCCTCCTTTACTTGAAGTAATCACAGATTTCACATGATTGGACAGGTGAACACAAGGGCTCCACCACGTGGCTTTCACCTGTCCGGTCAATTCTAATCAGTGATTTCTACAAAGAAGGGAGGAGGAAAGATGCACTTTTAAAGAATTTGAACGGTGCGGAACTGTACCGCAATGAGGACGTAGAAGAGGAAGAGGATCATGTTTAACTTCCTATCAGAATCCATTGTGTGATTCTGATCCAAGCTCAGACTCTTATTGTTGGATGTGCGTTGTTAAGTGTTACAGTCTCACCGATATGATAGAGGGAAATAGCATTGGTGTAATCAGACAGGTTACAAATGGGTTTTCTGGGATCCTTGCGATGTCCCTAACCATAACCCATACCTAACCTAAACCATAACCCATACCTAACCTAAACCATAACCCATACCTAACCCTAACCATAACCCATACCTAACCCAAACCATAACCCATACCTAACCTTAACCTTAAACCTTACCTAAACCATTTTATAGGTAACCCTCAATGGGGTTAGAGTTGGACATCAGAGTTGGACATCCAAAGGAGTCCGGATAGAAAGGAATGTCACAAATGGCTCTCCAGGCCATTAAAAACATTTCTACTGTCATCCTGCTGTCACCTAGTGGCGAAATACAGCCAGCACAAGGGCTTACACTGGAACTAGAGGCAGAGATCTGTAAATAATGATGAGATGATCATGTCTCCGCCCTAACAATGGGAGTCATTTTCCAAAAGGCGGAAAGGCAGGCAACAAGCTTAGGTCCAAAATAATCCCATAGAAACACATTTTGGCGGGAGTAAAACCTCTCGCTTTGCCTCTTCCTCTTTGCTCTCGCTCTGCTCTCTGCCTATCAGAGATGGTATTCTGCACACTACTTACTTCATGTATTACATGCATCAAATAGGCAGATTATTAATTGTTGAAGCAAACTGAATTGGTCATTTTCAAAATGTATGGTCATGTATTTCCAATGCCTATATTTCCTCTATAGACTTTGCAGTAGGAGCCCCATTCCATGAGACTGGGAATGTCTACATCTGGATGGGAAGCAAGAAGGGAATCTCTGAGGAGCCTAGTCAGGTACACACTGGCATACTTAGCATCAGGCAGAAGAGGGAACACATCATCATGGGGCCTCGTGAGCTGGGCAATAAAAAAAACTACCTGTATATAATTGTATATATAATAAATCATGTGCCTCTTCAAACTAGAGATATCTGTTCATTTGCATGGTCCGCGTCTCAATGTCGGCCTTCTGAAGGTGGCAGAGCTACAGCGGTGTTTGCCAGACCAGGAAACATCCTTAAAAATCGGTCTTCTCACAAAAACATTGGTGGAGTCCGAATGGTTTGGGCTAGACGCGGTTTGGGTTACCCCTCTATGGAAATATGAGATTCTCACGAACATGGTGGTGTTGTCCGTTTTGCTCTATGACCCCAACAAGTGTCACGGAACTTGAATGGAAGTGAAGGGACAAAAAATGAATAGAAGTGAATAGGGCATTTCCAATTTAAAAAGTATACGGGTAAAATGTATTTATTTATTTTCCTGATTCATTTATTTTCCTGATTTATTTTGTCCGTCCTATATATCTCAGATATAGGACAGACATTTCAAAACATACTTCCTTTTGATTACACTTGTTTGATTACATCTTTTTTTCCATGGGTGAATCTGTTATTCACTGCGTTTCTATGGGCTAATAGCAGCAAGGTCAAATAATGTTTTTATATATTTTTTGGAATACCTGCAGGGGTCCTAAAATTCAAAATCAAATAGCTAAATGATCCTTGGTATGACCATCTTGAAACAATTCCATATAGCTTAGTAGAAACCTAGCCTCGGGCCCTTAGACTCTCTAGGAGGATACGATATGCATTTCTTTAGTAAAAACACAGGCGCTGCTGATAATACTGCCCTCATCGTAGAGGCGGAGGACATGTATGTGTAGGCCATGTATCTGATGCGCTCCAGCCAAAATGAGTATGGCATGTCATACTCTTTTTGGCCAGACAGCATCAGATACATGGGCTACATATAGTAAGACAGAGGGGTGCTGTTTCGCTCGCTCCGATGCTTTCTCCAATGAGATAGTTTCAACCATTTGCGAATTGAAGGAAAGTTGGCGGGTGCCCAGTGCACTGTTCGGATGCTGGAATTATTTTGAATGAACGTGCGAAGGTAACCTTCTTTTTGAAGTGATTTGTTTGACAATCAGATGAAAACAGGTACATTAGACTGGTTTGATTCCTTTTATACATGAATAGTTCATAGTTCATTAATATTCCCCCAGTAATGCACAATACACTATCTGCTATGAAGCCAAAACGGGGAGAACAGAGTTGAATACAGGGAAATGGGGGAAAGATACTGTATCACGATCTATGTAGTTTTGTAACGTGTTCGTGTTGCCCCCTATAGGTTATTGAGGGGAAGTCAGTGGGTAGTGGTGGGTTCCAGACCTTTGGCTATTCCATCAGTGGAGGTATGGACATGGATGAGAACAGTTACCCTGACCTCCTGGTTGGGTCTCTGGATGACCGCATCGCTCTGCTCAGGTAAGTTGTGGACAATAAATACAGTATGTATTGACTTGAATTGAATCAGCTAAAACTGCCATAACAAACTTGGATATAATTCATCCAGGATCTTGTTTGTGTCTCACTTTATTTCATCTGTCTCTCCTGCACGTCTTCTCTTGATAATAATATCTTTATTGTTGTCTCTGTCTTCTTATTCTTTGAGTAATCTTTTGACATTGTTCATTTCCAGGGCTCGTCCAGTTATCCATCTCTCTAAGAACTTCACCGTGCTGCCAGAGATTGTGGACCCTAACCTTTGTCCCCGTGGAAACAAATCCTGGTGAGAAAGGTTCCTCTCAGATCACGCTGTATGAAGTAAATTCATGTCCACTGTTATTTGACTAATGTCTCTTCTATGTCTTCTACAGTGTGACAGTGACAGTGTGTTTCTCCTACACACTCAGCAATGGAAACAAAGATTTCAAGAAAAACATCAGTGAGTTTCATTCCCTTTCTAATACGGATGAATGCACTCGCCTTTATATGTATTTGGACAGCACAGGAGGCTGGTGAGGAAATCATGGAAATCATGTGTTTGATGTATTTGATACCATTCCACCTATTCTGCTCCAGCCATTACCACGAGCCCGTCCTCCCCAATTAAGTTGCCACCGACCTCCTGCGTTGGATAGTCAAATCAAATCAAATTTATTTATATAGCCCTTCGTACATCAGCTGATATATCAAAGTGCTGTACAGAATCCCAGCCTAAAACCCCAAACAGCAAGCAATGCAGGTGTAGAAGCACGGTGGCTAGGAAAAACTTCCTAGAAAGGCCAAAACCTAGGAAGAAACCTAGAGAGGAATAAGGCTATGTGGGGTGGCCAGTCCTCTTCTGGCTGTGCCAGGTGGAGATTATAACAGAACATGGCCAAGATGTTCAAATGTTCATAAATGACCAGCATGGTTGAATAATAATAAGGCAGCACAGTTGAAACTGGAGCAGCAGCACGGCCAGGTGGACTGGGGACAGCAAGAAGTCATCATGTCAGGTAGTCCTGGGGCATGGTCCTAGGGCTCAGGTCCTCCGAGAGAGAGAAAGAAAGAGAGAATTAGAGAGAGCACATGTGGGGTGGCCAGTCCTCTTCTGGCTGTGCCGGGTGGAGATTATAACAGAACATGGCCAAGATGTTCATAGTGAAGCTAACTTTTTAAATTTGGCTCTATACCCCAGCATTTTGGATTTGAGATCAAACGTTTCATATGAGGTGACAGTACAGAATGTAACTTTTTATTTGAGGGTATTTTCATACTTATCTGTTTTACCGTTTAAAGATGAAAGCCCTGCCTCCCGGGTGGCGCAGTGGTCCAAGGCACTGCATCGCAGTGCTCACTGAGCCACCAGAGAGTCTGAGTTTGAACCTAGGCTCTGTTGCAGCCGGGAGGTCCATGTGACAGTGCACATTTGGCCCAGTGTTCTCCGGGTTGGGGAGGGTTTGCTTGGCAGGGATATCCTCGTGCACATTGTGCACTAGCGACTCCTGTGTCGGGTGCAGTGCACGCTGACCATGTTGCCAGGTGTACAGTGTTTCTTCTGACACATTGGTGCGGCTGGCTCCTGGGTTGGATGTGCATTGTGTCAAGAAGCAGTGCAGCTTGGTTGGGTTGAGTTTCAGAGGACGCATGGCTCTTGACCTTCGCCTCTCCTGAGTCCGTACGGGAGTTGCAGCGATGAGACAAGACTGTAACTACTGCACATGTTTTATTTTTTATTAAATCACTTTATGTTTCTAGTCTCCCCATGTGAATAAGTCAAGAGTACTTGGACAAATTCACTTACAGTGTAATAAAGTAGCATTTGGTCCCATGACGTCATCACGCTTGTGACTCTACAAACTCTTTGGATGCATTTGTTTTTTTTTTAGTTGGGTTTTGGTTGGGTTTTGGGTTATAATTTGCCCAATAGTAACTGAATGGTGAATGATGACTGGAGTAACTTTCTTTCTAAGTGGTGAGATAAGATGTTTCTGAACTCTTAAAATTGAAACTGCGGCCTCCCGAGTGGTGCAGTGGTCTAAGGCACTGCATCGCAGTTGCTAGCTGTGCCACCAGAGATCCCGGTTTGAGTCCAGGCTCTGTTGCAGCCGGCCGCGACTGGGAGACCAATGGGGCGGTACACAATTCGTCCGGGTTAGGGGAGGGTTTGGCCGACAGGGATGTCCTTGTCCAATTATGCTCTAGTGACTCCTGTGGCAGACCGGGTGCAGTGATGAGACAAAGCCTGTAACTAAAAAAGAAAAAGGGTTAAAAATGTGAAACTGGTAATGCCATGATATAAAAAAAAGTTCTTAATAAATAATGATTAGTCAGAGGCTTCAATAAAACATTACCAACAAAGGGGAGGTTAGCATTTTGGGGTACAATCTAACTTTCTCACATATCATTATTCACGATTCATTTAGGGTTATCCATAATCATGGTGGCATTCACATGAATGTAGAAATGTTCAGAACCTTCCACCAGTGTGGAGCTGTGGTCCTGTGGTAACACTCCTAGCTCCATGCAGATATGTGACTCCCAGCTAGAGGCCAGATTTCAATTTCAATCAATCAGATTTCAATCCCAGTGTGCTGCCTTCCAACTTCATCTCCCACTGTTTCTACTCTGTCTGTCAATAAAGCGTTAATAAAAAGCTTCTGTTCTTACTTAAAATGGCACAAGACAGTATTCACCATTGTGTTCCTACTGTGTGAAAACCAACTGCAAATGTATCCAACAGGTTTGTGCAGTCACATGCAAGCAATGTGGGACCCAATAATAAGCTTTTGAATACATTATAAGTGAATTTAACCTAGCGGTTAAGAACGTTGGTTCACTAACTGAAAGGTTGCTTGTTTGAATCCCCGAGCCGGGTAGGTGAAAAGTCTGTCGATGTGCCCTTGAGCAAGGCACTTAACCCTAGTTGCTCTGGATAAGAGTGTCTGCTAAAATACAAAAATGTACTTAGGACTTCTTTAAATGGGGAGGACTTGAAACATGAAGTGCTTTCTTTTCTAAACTGTAAAACAGATACACTTTATGTATGAAAATACCCTCAACTAAAAGCTGACATGCTATAATGTCCCCTAATTTGAAACTGGAGTATAGAGCCGAACAAAAAGAAAAACAGCTTCACTGTCTAAATACATACAGTATGGAGGGGGATGCACTGTATGTACTGTATGTATGGCTGTACATCTATCTACTTTTGTTTTTCCTCCCTTTGCAGTGGTAAAGTACACAGTGGAAGCCGACATGCATCGCCGGAGCCCTCGAGTTCTCTTCCTTGTCAATAAGCTTGCCACCTACACAGGCCTCCTTACCATGCCATCTCCTAAGACCGAGTGTCAGGTGCTGGAGCTCAGACTAGAGGTAAATACTGCACACACACACGCGCACACACACACGCACACACATGCACGCGCACGCACGCACACACGCACGCACAAAACACACACACACACTGTGCATTTGCAAAGTATTCAGACCCCTTGACTTTTTACACGCTGTTTTGCTACAGTCTTGTTCTAAAATGTATTACATATTTTTCCCCCCATCAGTCTACACACAATACCCCATAATGACAAAGCGAAAAACTGTTTTTTAGAATTTTAGCAAATTTACTTTTTACGTAATTATTCAGACCCTTTGCTATGAGACTCGAAATTGAACTCAGGTGCATCCTGTTTCCTTTGATCATCCTTGAGATGTTTCTACAACTTGATTGGAGTCCACCTGGGGTAAATTCAATTGAATTGACATGATTTGGAAAGGCACACACCTGTCTACATAAGGTCCAACAGTTAACCGTATCATGTCAGAGCAAAAACCAAGCCCTGAGGTCGAAGGAATTGTCTGTAGAGCTACGAGACAGGATCGTGTCGAGGCACAGATCTGGGGAAGGGTACCAAAATGGAATACTCTCCAAGTGCACTGTATATGACTGCTCACACAGGCACAGGCACACACACACACACACATATGACCACACACACACTCATCTGTATCATCGTCTCCAGGATCCTGTGAGGGACAAACTGGAGCCGGTGGTTTTCTCCCTTAACGTGTCCCTGGATGAGCAGAAACCCAAAGTTAGAAAGGCCCTGCAGAACCTGGACTCCTACCCTGTACTGAGCCACAAACAGAAAGTGACTGAGAGGAAAGAGGTATGTTACTGGCTTAGGAATAATTCCATTGAGTATGTAGGGAGTGATGAGTACGTTATGGAACTCTTTCTCCTCCTTTGCAGATCAACTTCCAGAAGGAGTGTGGCTCAGACAACAGGTGCACCAGTAACCTGCAGCTAACAGCTGCGTTTGCGAACGAGTTACTGAAGCCTTACCCCAGGTATGTGGAAAACACAGAGGAAGATGTGTAAAACACGGGGTGTCAGTCTGAATACGTTGAAAATTAAGTTGACTCTAATAACTGTAAGTTGGAATTGAATTAATCGAGACTTGATCAAGCCCCAATCATGTAGAATAGTTGGTGACAATTTCTTTGCATAGCCCACTCTACAGACTATCTACTAACCCTAACCTTAACCATTATCCTAACTCTAACCTAAACCCTACCCGTATTCTAAAACTTTCCCAAAAACCCTAACCTAACTTCAGGAAGCAGTTGCTTATCAACAGATAGTCAGTTGCTCATCAACAGATAGTTTGTTGATAGTATGACAATCTGTAGAGCATCTACAGATGGACTATCCAAATATAGTGTGACCCCGGTAGACCTCCCAAAAAAACGGCGTGGACCACAGTGCTTCAGATTCAACACGATCTCTCTCTGGTGCAGTATTTTGTATAAGGCCCCTAATAATTTAAGGGACCGAGTAGCGCAGGTGTCACTGCAGACCCGGGTTCGATCCCGGGCTGTATCACAACGGCCGTGATCGGGAGCCCCCATAGGGCGGCAACAATTGGCCCAGTATCGGCCCGGGGTAGGCCGTCATTGTAAATAAGAATTTGTTCTTAACTGACTTGCCTTGTAAAATAAAGGCTAAATAAATCATACATGAACTGTGATAGTTGCTCTCTGTTTGTACGCAGTCAGGGGAAACGCCAATTGCTGCAGTACAGCAGTAATGTGAAAAAGGTGGTGCTACTTGTGGAGATAACGAACGTGCCAGGCCCTGGGAAGGTAGCTGAGGACGCCCACCAGGCCATGCTCAACATCTCCACCCCCTCCACGCTCCGTTACTCTGGCGTGCGCTCCCATGTAAGTCCACCAGAGGGTGACAGAGGGTTAGGGGGAATTCTGGCTGTTGACTTGAATTGCTCCTTTAACTGCAGTACGTCCTGTACATGCAGATAGTAGAACCATACCTATATTATGTGCAGGATACTGGTGTAGAATGCCGTGCTGGAGAGACTGTTATGTGTGAGCTGGGGAATCCACTGAGGAGCAATGAGAAGGTAAGGCCACGGTGTTGTTATTCCACGTATCATGTATACCGTGCATTCATTTGAACCTATTGGCATATTGATTGGCAGTAGTTCAAATATTATGACCATCCTGGGGTTTTGCAGGTCTCCCTGCAGCTCATCTTTGAAACAACAGGGATCAACCTCCAAACCAGGGAGATTGAGTCTCAGTTGCTGTTGTCCACGTAAGTAACAGGAGGCATTTGTCGTCGCTCTATATCGTGAACTCATTATCAGATCGGCAACAGTCAGTCTTTATGTCCAAGGTTGAAATATGAATAGGGTTAAGTGGGTAAGCTAGCTGAATAAACACTTGTGTCGGTGTTGTTTCCCCAGGTTGAGTGAGCAGAATGACCTGTACCCGGTGTCTGTGGTTCTGTTGATAGAGACCTCCATCCAGACCTCCTTCTCCATGTAAGTGGAACTTTAAACACATGTTTCATGTTGTCCTGATGCCATGCTGTGTGGCTGGATTCATTCAAAATGGATAAGGAGGTATAACACTGTAGCCAACTAACTTCTGTTGAACCCCTCCCTTATCCTTCTTCTTCTCTCTTCTTCTTCCCCTTCTCTCCCTCTCTAAACAGAGAGAATCCCCTGGTCCAGACCTACTTCAGCGGGGAGGTGATGGGAGAATCAGCTATGAACACGACCAGTGACGTGGGCAGTCTTGTGGAATACACCTTCAAGGTGAGACACCAACACTTAGCTAACGTCAGCCATGTTGTGGGCTAGTGAGTCATGTTTCCCTTACATTCTGACCTGTACTTGTAGGCGTAACAGTTTTGTGAGGTAACATGTGGATGGAAAGACTTTGCCAATTCTTTATGTAGAACAGACATGCTTTGCTGTCACAGAATGAGGAATCCTGTCAGCTTTGTATACATTGTATTTCTATATCGATATCTGTCCTGTTGCCCTGTGTCTGTCCTGTGGTGACTTTGATACCACCCTGTTACCACCAGGTGTCAGTGGAGGGAGAGCCTCTGGGGGCGCTGGGGACCCTGGCCGTAGAGTTTGAGTGGCCCTTCGAGGTGACCAGTGGGAAGTGGCTTCTCTACCTGACTGAGATCGTCACCAAGGGTACAACTGAGACCCACTGTGTCCCTCCAGGGGACATCGTCAATCTTCTCAAACTCACAGTGAGTTACCAGAGTCTTGAGGCTCTATACAGGCCACCGAATTATATTGTATCTCTATGGCCAACTGGGACCAGTGTGTTATAAAAATATGATTAACGTAGGACTCCTCAATCTCTGTTTACACCCACAGTTAATCAGAAATATTTGCAATAGAGAGTACTGTTTGGAACAAAACACCCAATTAAACCAGACTTGAATCTGACTCACAAGTCTAAAAGAGGCTAAATATTTGTTATGGCCTTGTAATGGCGTTCGTCTGTTGAAGGAGAAGCGGACCAAAATGCAGCGTGGTGGTTACTCATGTTCTTTAATGATAACGAACGAGACATGACATAACTTAAACATACAAAACAACAAACGGACCGTGAAAAACCTATACAGTCTATCTGGTGACAACAAACACAGAGACAGGAACAATCACCCACGAAATACTCAAAGAATATGGCTGCCTAAATATGGTTCCCAATCAGAGACAACGATAATCACCTGACTCTGATTGAGAACCGCCTCAGGCAGCCATAGACTATGCTAGACACCCCACAAAACCCCAAGACAAAAACACACCACAATATCCCATGTCACACCCTGGCCTGACCAAATAAATGAAGACAAACATAATATACTTCGACCAGGGCGTGACAGAACCCCCCCTAAGGTGCGGACTCCCGGACGCACATCAAAACAATAGGGAGGGTCCGGGTGGATGTCTGTCCATGGTGGCGGCTCCGGCGCGGGACGTGGACCCCACTCTATCAATGTCTTAGTTCCTCCCCCTCGCGTCCTAGGATAGTGCACCCTCGCCGCCGACCATGGCCTAGTAGTCCTCACCCAGAACCCCACTGGACTGAGGGGCAGCTTGGGACTGAAGCAGCTCGGGACTGAGGGGAAGCTCAGCACTGAGGGGAAGCTCAGCACTGAGGGGAAGCTCAGCACTGAGGGGAAGCCCAGCACTGAGAGGAAGCCGAGCACTGAGAGGAAGCCCAGCACTGAGAGGAAGCCCAGCACTGAGAGGAAGCCCAGCACTGAGAGGAAGCTCAGCACTGAGAGGAAGCTCAGGCAGGTAGTTGGATCCAGCAGATCCTGGCTGGCTGGCGGTTCTGGCAGATCCTGGCAGATCTGGAAGAGTCTGGTTGACTGGCGGATCTGGAAGAGTCTGGTTGACTGGCAGATCTGGAAGAGTCTGGTTGACTGGAAGAGTCTGGCTGACTGGCAGATCTGGAAGAGTCTGGCTGACTGGCAGATCTGGAAGGGTCTGGCTGACTGGCAGATCTGGAAGAGTCTGGCTGACTGGCAGATCTGGAAGAGTCTGGCTGACTGGCAGATCTGGAAGAGTGGCTGGCTGGCAGATCTGGAAGAGTGGCTGGCTGGCAGATCTGGAAGAGTCTGGCTGGCTGGCAGATCTGGAAGAGTGGCTGGCTGGCAGATCTGGAAGAGTCTGGCTGACTGGCAGATCTGGAAGCGTCTGGCAGATCTGGAAGAGTCTGGCAGATCTGGAAGAGTCTAGCAGATCTGGAAGAGTCTGGCTGGCTGGCGGATCTGGAAGAGTCTGGCTGACTGGCAGATCTGGAAGAGTCTGGCTGACTGGCAGATCTGGAAGAGTCTGGCTGACTGGCAGATCTGGAAGAGTCTGGCAGATCTGGAAGAGTCTGGCGGATCTGGAAGAGTCTGGCTGACTGGCGGATCTGGAAGAGTCTGGCTGACTGGCGGATATGGAAGAGTCTGGCTGACTGGCGGATATGGAAGAGTCTGGCTGACTGGCGGATATGGAAGAGTCTGGCTGGCTGGCGGATCTGGAAGAGTCTGGTTGACTGGCAGATCTGGAAGAGTCTGGCTGACTGGCAGATCTGGAAGAGTCTGGCTGACTGGCAGATCTGGAAGAGTCTGGCAGATCTGGAAGAGTCTGGCTGACTGGCGGATCTGGAAGAGTCTGGCTGACTGGCGGATCTGGAAGAGTCTGGCTGACTGGCAGATCCGGAAGAGTCTGGCTGACTGGCAGATCCTGGCAGACTGACGGATCTGGCTGCTCCTTGCTGACTGGCGACTTCTTGCAGACTGGCAGCTCTGGCGGCTTCTTGCAGACTGGCAGCTCTGGCGGCTCCTTGCAGACTGGCAGCTCCTTGCAGACTGGCAGCTCCTTACAGACTGGCAGCTCTGGCTGCTCCATGCAGACTGGCAGCTCTGGCTGCTCCATGCAGACTGGCAGCTCTGGCTGCTCCATGCAGACTGGCAGCTCTGGCTGCTCCTTGCAGACTGGCAGCTCCTTGCAGACTGGCAGCTCCTTGCAGACTGGCAGCTGTGGCTGCTCCATGCAGACTGGCAGCTCTGGCTGCTCCATGCAGACTGGCAGCTCTGGCTGCTCCATGCAGGCTGACAGCTCTGGCTGCTCCATGCAGGCTGGCAGCTCTGGCTGCGCTGAACAGGCAGGAGAATCCAGCAGCGCTGTAGAGGAGGAAGACTCTGGCAGCGCTGAACAGGCAGGAGACTCCGGCAGCGCAGGAGAGGAGGAAGGCTCTGGCTGCGCTGAACAGGCGGGAGATTCCAGCAGCGCAGGAGAGGAGGAAGGCTCCTGCAGCGCTGGAGAGGCGAAGTGCACTGTAGGCCTGATGTGTGGTGCTGGCACTGGTGGTACAGGGCCGAGGACACGCACAGGAAGCCTAGTGCGGGGAGCTGCCACCAGAGGGCTGGTGTGTGGAGGTGGCACAGGATGGGCTAGACCGTGAAGGCGTACTGGAGATCTTGAGAGAAGTGCTGGCACAGGACGTGCAAGGCTAGGGAGGTGCACAGGAGGCCTGGTGCGTGAGGCTGGCACCAACTTCACCACTAACACGCACCTCAGGACGAGTATGGAGCGCTGACCCAGGTGCCATCAAATCCCCGACACGCTCCGTCGGGCGAATACCGTACCTAAAGCACCAACTCAGCAACTCCCCCATAACTCTCTCCTCCAATTTCCCCATTAACTCCTTCACGGTCTCTGCTTCGCTCACCTCTAACACCGGCTCTGGTTCTGGTCTCCTCCTTGGCTCCTCACGATAAACAGGGAAAGTTGGCTCAGGTCTGACTCCTGACTCTGCCACACTCTCCCTGAGCCCCCCCCACCCCCCAATACATTTTTGGGGCGGAGTCTCGGGCTTCCTTCCCGCCGCCGTGCTTGTCTCTCCAACTGCATTCTCCTATACCCCTCTTCGCATTGCTCCAGCGAATCCCAGGCAGGCTCCGGCACTCTCCCTGGGTCGACCGCCCACCTGTCTATTTCCACCCAAGTAGTGTAGTCCCGATATTGTTGCTCCTGCTGCCGCTGTTGCTTCTCCTCATACCAGCGCCTCTCAGCTCTCACCGCCTCCAGTTCTTCTTTGGGGCGGCGATATTCTCCAGGCTGATCCCAGGGTCCTTCTCCAAACAATTCGTCCTTCCATGTCCATTCCTCCCTTTGTTGCTCCTGCCTGTTACCACGCCGCTTGGTCCTGTTGTGGTGGGTGATTCTGTAACGGCGTTCGTCTGTCGAAGGAGAAGCGGACCAAAATGCAGCGTGGTGGTTACTCATGTTCTTTAATGATAACGAACGAGACATGACATAACTTAAACATACAAAACAACAAATGGAACGTGAAAACCTATACAGCCTATCTGGTGACAACAAACAGAGAGACAGGAACAATCACCCACGAAATACTCAAAGAATATGGCTGCCTAAATATGGTTCCCAATCAGAGACAACGATAATCACCTGACTCTGATTGAGAACCGCCTCAGGCAGCCATAGACTATGCTAGACACCCCACAAAACCCCAAGACAAAAACACACCACAATAACCCATGTCACACCCTGGCCTGACCAAATAAATGAAGACAAACATAATATACTTCGACCAGGGCGTGACAGGCCTAGATTCAATCAGTTCAACCGTTAACCAGTGATAGCCGACACCCGCATAGCTGATATTTTGGCGGGACGGAGGTGTAACTATGTTGGAGCTGTCAAATCGGAGAGCAGCTGCTCCCCAGCTAACAACAAAGGTTTTTACATCTTTAGAGAACGTTCCCATAATAGTCTCATTAGGTCATGAACTAACGTTTTCATGAGAACCTTTCCATGATGTGCAAGGAATGTCTCCAAGAGACCATTGCCTTAATGTCACATGGAAGTTACCCAGAACGTGGTTACCATGTTCACAGAACATAAGTTATTCATGTAATAGACAAGTTTAATTGTGTGTCCAGTTTTCGGTGGGTTAGGAGAATATTCAATCAGCATCCCACCAAACATACACAGACCATGGTTGCCATGTTCCCAGAATACAAGATATTAATGTTCTAGACACGTTTCATGGGAGCGTTGCAAGAACATTCGTGTTTCCCCCCAAAATGTCTTTACACATCACATCTTGTTACTGTTGTTGAGCCAATCCGATCACAATTGCCTAGGGAGGAGGGGCTATGGTTTCTTCTGGTCAGGGCCTAACTATACTGGCCCAATAAGCACATTCCCTATAGATATTGTCACGCTGTATAATGATGGGAGACAGGCGCAGGAATACGTAATAGTTTTCAACCCAAAATAAAGTATGTCATGAAAATGGGGACAAAGCCCAACAACAAACGTTTGTGTGTGTGTGTGTATATATAACACAGGGATGTAACAAAAACAAACATGTATGTATAATAACACAGGGTTGTAACAAAAACAAATATGTATTTATACAACACAGGAATGTAACAAAAACAAACATGTATGTATAATAACACAGGGTTGTAACAAAAACAAACATGTATTTATATAACACAGGGATGTAACAAAAACAAACATGTATTTATATAACACAGGGATGTAACCAAAACAAACATGTATTTATATAACACAGGGATGTAACCAAAACAAACATGTATTTATATAACACAGGGATGTAACCGAAACACAAGAGCGAGGTGTAAACCTCTAAATAATACAGGGGACGAGACCCATAAAAACAAGTGCACAATAACAAATACAACAGAGCCTTAGACCACTGCACCAACAGAGCCTTAGACCACTGCCTTAGACCACTGCACCACTTGGGAGGTCACAGAGTTTGCATTTGACTTAAATGTTGTTCTCTTTCACCTTGATTAATTCAAAATAATGGGAGCATTTCAACAAGGAAATGGCTAAGCGGGGTAAGAACACAGCTGCCATCTTTCTTTGATTTTCAGCTTTACGGTAGCCTATTGGAAACGTGTTAGCCTACAGCATGAATTCTGTTAGTATGAGACAAAGCTTTAAAAATATATATAGCACGCCGGTAGAGATATGTTTCTGAAAGTAATATATGGCTTACTTGAAAAAGTAACTGTAATAACAATACAGTATTTGAAGACATGAACTCGTTATATCACTCCTACAAATAAAAGTAATACAACTGTAAGTAATATGTTACCCCAAACATTGGTCTCAAGTGATTCTGTTGCAATTTGACCATTTTTTTCCACATTAAAACTTGGAGATGGAACTCTGGGTTGTGTATTGTTTTTGGTACAACTGGCATCATCATTGCTTGAATTGCAAATGTGAGAAAGTACAGACATGCTACAGCAACCAATTAGGGGTGTTGCAGATCGAAATCCAGTGACGAGAGGCTGAGGGGAGTCTTTATCAGAGACGTATGTTGTTCTACACAGTATATATGTTGTGTGGATTTAACAAATACGGTCTAGAGTTCTACCAGTTCCCATCTTTCAATGAGAAACTCATTTCAATTAGATCAGATAGCTGTGTTGTAACGGTTGCCAAATGAATACGTGAACATCTATTGCTCAGGAAGTTAGAGTTGTCTGACACCACTAGCGGGGTCTAGAATCCAGGCCACCACCAATGACGAACAACCAAGTCACTGTCCCAATAAGGGATATCTCTAGAGCATGTGCTTATTTGGCCAGGATAGTTAGGGCCTGTCCAGAAGAAACCCAAAGCCCTCCTCCGTAAGCAAAGGTGCGAATGCACTTTGACGTAAATCTCAGCTCTGTTAAAAGTACACTGAAGAAAAAGGGTTATTGATCCCAGGCGTTAAAACAGGTTAATATTCCCCCTAACTAACAGAACTGGACACTCAAACATCAAGAGAACATTACGGGTAACGTAACAAACATGTTCTCACTCCCTAAAATTGTTAGCTGGGTCTTGATCATTGTCACGAAGCCACACCCGTCCCACTTGCGTTAAAAGTTCAGAACAAGAAAGTGTAGGCTATATAGAAATAATGAGGTTAAAGGTGTCATAAACAAAATGATGAGCATTTCTATCATCCTAATGGAGGTGTAGATTACATCTCACATTCCGGTGTTCCTACTTCGAAACAAGGCTGTGTTGGGTTCGACTCCGAAGCAGCCAATGTCTGCTTTCGGTATAATGCCAGGAGACGCTTTTGGATTCGACCTCCGACACCACCAAAACAATCGCTAAGCAGATGTCGGGTAAAGCAGATCTGATTGAATCGAGCCCATCTGCACCGCGGACATTCAGCTTTACACCATGATTGACATTTAAAGGCAATGTTCCCGCTTTAGCGGAGACTGCATTCACGGTAAACGCTGTGTATGTCTGCTCAATCGGAAATGACCTATACATTTCTGTCTTGGAATCTGTAACGTTTCAGCAATACAGATTGAATAGAGCCCTATGTCTGCACAAAGATAGACTGAAAAGGTCAATGATATTTTGAGAAGTTAGCAAGTTTGTCTTTATTTCCATTCCAGTAATTACTGTTGTAACGTGATGTAATGTGTCTCTTTGTTTGTCGCCTCCCCTTCTTTGTATATTCCTCTTCTACCTTTTCTCTCTTTCTCCTCCTCTCCTCCTCTCCTGTCTGTCTCTCTCTGCCCAGTTGTCCAAGAACAGGAGCAAACGTCCCAAGCGAGCGGTGGAGGGCGAACACCCTCGCATCATCGAGCCACAGGCTGTCCTTACTGTGCTGACTCCTCGTAAAGAGACCTACCTCCTGGTGATGACAGGCCATTAGACAATTGAATTATGTTCATGATCTACCAATTCTGATGCTGGGATCATAAAAGCTCATCCAGACACTTACTGTAATTTAAGGGCTCTAGAAGCACCATTGATGAGCCTAGTGTCTAATGTCCGGTCCTAATTCTGGGCATGTTTTTGTTGTGAAGGATTGTTCAAAGTGGACAGCCCGCTGTGTGACGTTCACCTGTCCCTTGATCAACATGTCTACCTCTGCCAAGATCATTGTGAGGTCACGGGTGTGGAACAGCACTATGCTAGAGGTGAGAGGTCAGATGATACAGCAAGACTCTTTGACCAAAAGGGTCAAATTGCCAAATCCGAATAGGGTCATGACCATACCTTTTTGGGTTGTGTGTGTGTTTGGCAGGACTATAAAAATGCTTTGAGGATTAAGGTTAGAGGTCAGGCCACACTGAAACTTGTGACGGACAACCCCACCATCAAGATGGAAAATGAGACCAGAGAGGTTAGTGTCATAACGATAATGATGATGATGTAGACAAATGGTATTCTTAGTATGGTATGGATGATATGTATATTAATTGTGATATTCCTCTCTTTCATTATTTCTCTCTTTCTTTCTCTCTCTATCTTTCTTTCTTTTCCATCCTCCAGTTCATAGTGGACATTGACCCAGTCCTTGGGGTGGAAACACCTTACGAGGTTCCCCTGTGGATCATCATCGTTGCCGTGGTAGCAGGAATCCTGCTGTTAGGAGTCATCAGCATCATACTATGGAAGGTGAAACCCTAATGACTTTCTGATTAATAACTATAACTATACTTTTTGTGGGTATCATGTTTGAATGTAAACCTGTTATGACATGTCTTTTGTGCAGTGCTTGCTTGCAATAGTATCCCATTTACTCCAATGCACCAGTAAAATAAATTATTCTATGTTGCCTACATTTGTGATTGCCTTTTTATATTGACTGTGTTTGTATCAGGTATGTTATACTGTACCTATCAGTAATACTCCATTAAACTCAACTGCGCTAGTTTTAGCATGCTACTGCTAGTGACTAGCCTACAGTATGTATAAGTGCTTCCCCATTAAACCCAATAGCACTAGCTCGCTACCGCTAGTTTCTGTAGTCGTTAGCTTCTCCATGTAGCTCCAGTCTAACTGTACCGCGTGGTCCCCCAGTGTGGCTTCTTCAGGAGGGCCAGCAGGAGGGAGATGTACGAGGCCAAAGGCCAGAAGGCTGAGATGAAGAGCCAGCCCTCAGAGACGGAGAGGCTGACTGAGGACTACTGAGACAGGAGAGGCCCCCAATGAGGGGCCATGCTACACTCCACTAGGGCGCCTGGGTAATGCAGTCCTCCGGCCTCCGCCGCGGGCAGCGTCTAGCACACTAGATGTAACGCCTTGTAGATTGTGGGATGAATTTGGTTGTTGGATAGTAATGTGTCGAATGGGAATTTGGATTTATTCCATACTAACTCTTCTTCATTGTCAATTCTAACTAGCGTTTGTGTCTCCCTTCTTTTTCAGGCTGATAGTGTGCTGTATCTAATATTTTCTACTTGTCTTTTCTACCGTATTTACGAAGTATCTATTCTGCAGCATCTCTCACTCTCCTGATGAATGACTACTCTTTCCTTTTCAATCACTTTTTTTTACTCTATGGGAAAATACATTTCTAACAGAAATTGTCTAACTTTGTCTAATTCCTGAGTTTAGCCTCCAGATATTCCAATTCTTACATTAAAAAAAAAATCAACAGTTCAACACTATTTGAATATGGCTTTCCATAATGCTGTGTTGTCTACCTGTCTGTCTTCTCAACAGCTTGGCTTCTTCAAGCGGGCCATCTACTACCGGATTATGCCAAAGTACCATGGAGTGAAAATCCGTAAGGAGGAACGCTACCAGTTTAACATGGGCTTCCAGCCAGAGGATCCAGACAAGAAGTACTGGATCACCAACTGGACAGAGATGCAACGTTACTACTACTGAAACCCTGACCTATGCCCCTGAACTCTGAACTCTTGACCTCTGCCAAAGTTCAGGAGCATTGTGTGGAAGGACACAAGGGTTTTTGGGATGTCACACAACTTGGAGGGCACAGCACACAGACCAATTGTGAATACTGATCACTGACCACATTGATTCTGGAACCTTTCTCCTCTGTAGATTTCATCAAAATATTTTTTTGTTCTTTTTTTGTGCAATATGCCAAATATTCTGTTTCAGAAATTGCAATGTTTAAAGTATTTTGATGAAAGCAGTGTTGTACATTGAAAGAGTGTTTAAAAATCCCAGTTTGGTTGTAAATTTGATTTATTTTCCTACCACTGCATATTTAAAAAAAAAAAAAACCTTTGCATGTATATTTTTCTTCCATATGATCTATCTGCAAGTTCCTGAGCAAAGTAGTTTTTTTGTCGTCACTGTTTATTTTTTTAAATCAGGTGAACGAGTCTGTAGAGAGTCTGTCAAAATTCTTAGTGAATGTACTGATCCTTTCATATCTCTTTGTTTTAGAATGTCACTGATTGTCAGTGGTTTAGCGATGACGTCACTACAACAGTAGTTTGGGAGATTATTTTGAACTGTGCAGAGCTTTATTAATCATCAGGATGACTTTGTTATGACAGAACAATGACAGTGCCTTCAAAGAGATCGATTCAGTGATGACACTTTACAGGGCCTTCAGGAAGTATTCAATACCCCTTGACTTATTCCACATGTTGCTGTGTTACAATGCTTGAAATCAAAATGGATTACATAAATAAAATGTCTCACGCATCTACTCACAAAACCCCATTATGACAAAGGGAAAACATCTTTTTAGAAATGTTTACTAATATATTGAAAATTAAATACAGAAATATCTCATTTACATAAGTATTCCCACCCCTGGGTCAATACATGTTAGAATCACCTTTGGCAGTGATTACAGCTGTAAGTTTTTCTGGGTAAGTCTCTAAGAGCTTTGCACACCTGGATTTTACAATATTTGCACATAATTATTTTTTTTATTCTTCAAGCTCTGTCAAGTTGGTTGTTGATCACTGGTGGACAGCCATTTTCTAGACTTGCCATAGATTTTCAAGCCGATTTAAGTCAAAACTGTAACTAGGCCACTCAGGAACATTCAATGTCGTCTTGGTAAGCAACTCCAGTGTATTGTGTCTTAGGTCATGTGCTTAGCTCTATTTCGTTTCTTTTTATCCTAAAAAAAACTCCCTCGTCCTTGCCGATGACAAGCATACCCATAACATGATGCAGCAACCACCATGCTTGAAAAAATATGTGGTACTCATTGTGTTTTCGTTTACCCGAAACATAACGTTTCATATTCAGGACATACATTTAATTTCTTTGCCAATTTTTCTGCAGTTTTACTTTAGTGCCTTATTGCAAGCACAATGCATGTTTTGGAATATTTTTTTTATTCTGTACAGCCTTCTTTTCACTCTGTCATTTAGGTTAGTATTGCGGAGTAACCACAATGTTGTTGATCCATCCTCAGTTTTCTATCACAGCCATTTAACTCTGTTTTAAAGACACGTAATTAATAACATCCCCATGCTCAAAGGGATATTCAATGTCTGGGTAGGCAGAAAAGATGAATCTTTGTTTGAAATTCACTGATTCATTCAAAAATGTTCACGTTAAACACGGAGTGAGTCCATGCAACTTATTATGTGACTTGTTAATCAAATGTTTACTCCTCAACTTATTTAGAGTGCCATAACAAAGGGGTTGAAATACTTGTTGACTCAAGAAATGTCAGCTTTTCATGTCTTAAAACATAATTCCACTTTTACACGATGTGGTATTGTGTGTAGGACAGTGACACAAAATCTAAATATATTCCATTTTAAATTCAAGCTGTAACACAACAAAATGTGGAAAAAGTCAAGGGGTGTGAATACTTTCTGAAGGCACTGTATGTCTGTGGATTGCATGCAGTATTCTCCAGTACAAGATCAATCAGTATAATGTTGGTGCATTGCAAACAGGAAACTTGTATCTGCACAGCTTTAGACAGAGCATATTTTCAGGGTTTAAAGTTAGAGTTTAAAGTCACTGTTGTTTCCAGTAGATCTTGGATGGACAGAAAGCACATTACAGAAGGGAAACAAGAAAAACAAGTTGTATGAAAGCAGATTAGCGTTTTTCATCATGAATCTTGTTCTGGAGGCTGCTCTGCAGAGTGGACACTAGCTAATGACTGCCGGCGCCGACAGAGATGGTCGCCTCGGTTACACGCATTTCGCTACACTTGCATTAACATCTGCTAACCATGTGTATGTGACAAATAACATTTGATTTGATTTGATTTTAGCTGGCACAGCCACAAAGTCATCAAATCGGAATTTAAACAAAAAGCTCATTTTTGTTTTCATTATTTTTTACAATATAGCAAATGTCGACTTTGTAGCTGCCTCCAGGACAAGACATTTACCTGCGGTATGAAATGGCAGTACATACTGTATGTGACCCTACTGGCCCTATCCATCCTCTGCATATCTGCTTCTCACAATGGCCCCTAAGCACTCCAGCAAGACATAGAATAGCCTAGTGGTTGCTTGTTTTTATGCTCCATCTTTGAAACAAGCCAATATTTGGTGGTGGGATGGGATGGTTGTAGTGCACTTGAACTGTGAGTGGCCGAGGAGAGATGAACACTTCTCTAAATTAGGATTTATTTCACTGAACTGTGTGATTTTACGACAGTAGAGCGCCGATGCGGTTGTTCTTGATGTAATCATATAGAGGGAGTCGTAACACTGAACTTAATGTATAGGTCCTTGGCCTGATTACTGTACATGACTGCAATGTCAGCGGGCTACAGACACTACACTTAGGGCCATATTCAATCCGTATTGTGGAAATTCAGCGTTACAGCGTGATTTGAATTTAAAGGCAATTCTTCCGCGTTAGCGGAGACTGCATTCACGGTAAACGTTGTACCACACAGTGTACTGTAGATTGTGAGCGTGAACAACGGGATTTGATATATTCATATTCTCGTTGTAAGTTACCCTGTGACTGCTCAAATGGAATGACTGACTGTTTGAATGACTGCATTTCTCCTGAATCATTTACATTGTAACATTTTACTTGGCGTAGCGTCTTCCATCGTTCATGACTGTGCTTCATATTGTGAAGTTATGTGGAATGTTTGGTGTGCGGCAGAGCATTTCTTGTTGTGATCAACCGGCATAACTAATGCCCACAGAGCATTTCTTGTTGTGGTCAACCTGCATAACTCCTGCCCACAGAACATTTCTTGTTGTGGTCAACCTGCATAACTACTGCCCACAGAACATTTCTCAGTATACAGAGAGTAGACAGCTACTGGAGTGGTTACACAACTGTCTGTCAGCACACCAAATGGCACCCTATTCCCCACGTAGTGCATTACTTTTGACAGTGGTGGAAAGTACTTAATTAAAAATACTTTAAAGTACTACTTAAGTACTTTTGGGGGGGTATCTGTACTTTACTGTTTATATATTTTTTTACTACTTTTACTTTTACTTCACTACATTCCTAATGAAAATAATGTACTTTTTTCCCATAACATTTTCCCTGACATCCAAAAGTACTCGTTACATTTTGAATGCTTAGCAGAACAGGAATATGGTCCAATTCACTCACTTATCAAGAGAACATCCCTGGTGATCCCTACTGCCTCTGATCTGGCGGACTCACTAAACAAAAATGCTTCATTTGTAAATGATGTTTGAGTGTCCCGCTGGCTATCAGTAAATAAAAAAGAAAAAAAGAAAACTGTGCTGTCTGGTTTGCTTAATAGAAGGATTTAAAAAAAAAAATGTATACTTTTTATATTTATATTTTAGCAATTACATTTACTTTTGATACTTAAGTATGTTTAAAACCAAATACGTTTAGACTTTTACTCAAGTAGTATTTTACTGGGTGACTTTTACTCAAGTATGACATTTGGGTACTTTTTCCATCACTGACTTTTGAGCAGACCTTATGGGCAGTGGTGTAAAGTACTTAAATAAAAATAATTTATACTTTTTATATTTATTACATTTATATTTTAGCAATTACATTTACTTTTGATACATTAAGCCACTTTATGTTTAAAAAACCAAATTACTTATCCTATTAGGTACTTGAAGAGGTGGGGTTTTTTACTCAAGTAGTATTTTACTTTTGATACTTAAGTATGTTTAAAACCAAATACTTTTGACTTTTACTCAAAGTATTTTATGACATTTGGGTACTTTTTCCATCACTGACTTTTGAGCAGACCTTATGGGCAGTGGTGTAAAGTACTTAAGTAAAAATACTTTAAAGTACTACTTAAGTATATTTTTGGGGTATCCTTACTTTACTTTACTACTTATATTATTTTGACGACTTTTACTTCTCTACATTCCTAAAGAAAATATTGTACTTTTTACTCTATATATACATACATATACATATATACATTTTCCCTGACACCCAAAAGTACTTGTTACATTTTGAATGCTTAGCAGCACAGGAAAATGGTCCAATTCCCGCACTTGTCAACAGAACATCCCTGGTCATCCCTACTGCCTCTGATCTGGCAGACTCATTAAGCACACATGCTTCGTTTGTAAATTATGTCTAAATGTTGGAGTGTGCCCCTGGCTATCCGTAAATTTTAAAAACAAGAAAATGGTGCCATCTGGTTTGCTTAATATAAGGAATTTGAAATGATTTATACTTTTACTTTTAATACTTAGGTACATATTTGCGATGACAGTTACTTTTGATACTAAATTATATTGAAAACCAAACACTTTTAGACTTTTAGTCAAGTACTATTTTACTGGATGACTTTCACTTTTACTTGAGTCCTTTTTTATTAAGGTATCTTTACCTTTAATCAAGAATGACAATTAGGTACTTTTTCCATCACTGCTTATGGGCCCTTTTCAAAAGTAATGCAATAAATAGGAGATAGGGTGCCATTTGGTCTGCAGCAGACAGTTGTGTAACCACTCCAGTAGCCATCACCTGAGGCAGCAGAGATATTCTGCAAAGAGATTCTTTAACCGGTCATCTGTAGCCGTTGCTACAGACATTCCATTGACTCACAAAATGGCTGGGGACGGAGGGGGGATGTCAAATCAAACTTTATTTGTCACATGCGCCGAATACAACAAGTGTAGACCTTACCGTGAAATGCTTACTTACAAGCCCTGTATAGCGACAGTGGCGAACTGCTAGGGCCTACATAAAGCTGTCCCAACAGCAGTCCCAACGCCTTACCACTGCTACAACTGGCTATCAACGGAGCTTCATTTACTGCCTATTTTTAAAAAAAACATAGCTGATATGGCTGACTTGTTAAAAAATGTGGGTTCTACTGACAATTGAGATGTACAAACTATGGCATTAGGGGACGACAAGCGGATGAGACAATCCATAATTTCGATTAAGACATTAATGAGCGAGCTAGGACGTCCGTTGTCAATATAACTATTTGTTCAGCACTTTTGAAATGTACAACGACAGAATTTAGAACATGGGCTGTTCTTACAGTGTTCTCCCTGTACACCAAGTCAGAACCATAGGATAAATAAAGGGGACATATAAGCAGACGATGAAAGCGCTTACAATAGTCGATAATTACATTTCTCAAAAACAGGTTAAAGGCTACATGTGCACCACCAAGTCAGAACAGTAGGCGAAATTAAGAGGTGAAAATATACCAAATTATTAGGGTAAGGCACATGGCCTACTAACAGCTTACTGCACAACATACACTTAGTATTACTTTCTTAGCTACAGTATACATAGCTCCCTGGCATGTTACATAATTTATGCAGCAGCATACAATACATTTTTGGACACACCTTGTTTGCTGTGCTCACTTGAACAGGAAGGTGGCGAAGTAGTTTTCGTGGGCAAATTTTGTCATTAGTCTTTGTCATCAAAGTCTGTCATTCTCTGGATGTATAGTTCGTTCAAGACAACTGGAAAAATAAAAATGAAAGTAGAATCATGATGATGTCAGTGATCTTCAGGTCGTAGCTCTAGTAAGAGGCCCTAGTTCCGAATTTACAATTACGAGTTGGATGAAAGTTCAAAACTTACTTTCCCAGTCGTAGCTCATTTTTCCTGAGTTCCCCAGTTGTCTTGAACTTACTAAAAGTCAGATTTTGCAGTTGTTTTGAGCGCGGCACAAATCATGCTTCATTGACAGCACAGCCAATGTTGAATGTTTATCATTTTAAACTTGGAAAAGAGACTTGGGACCACACAGCCACTCCACTGAATAGCAGGCTAGTGATTGCTATGCAATGCTTGCAGTTACCGACTAATTCCTTCCAAACCGCTCATTGTTGAATTTCCGATTTCCTTCTTGTTGGATAATGTTTATGTCTAATGGCCGATGAGCACCGATACATTTTATCTATAATTTCTCATTATTTCTCTTCATATGACAAGGATTAAAAATGATTAGCCAGTAGATTGTCTACTTGATTCATGGGGATGACTGCTAAGATTTTGAAAGTCTGATGTTGACATGATCAGTCCAATCAAAACTACTGTAGATATAACGTGATTTGACGTAATTTTATCTATGGCCAATGACCTTGAGCCTTCTTGGATGGGCACTCCTAATGTAACTCTATGGCAGCACCCAAGGAGCTTGATTTTTCTTGCTCTACCTTTAGACTTGGAGGTGACGTAGTGTCCCCATGAGTGACAGAACACTTAGCCATTCACGGCGCAGCGCTCCATATTTTCTGCTGGCTTGCCCCACCACCACAGAAAGCACTGAGCTAGGCTGAAACACCTGCATTTGAGCTGCTTTACTCAAGAAAAAAATATATAAAAGAGACCATGTTTGCATGCAGCTTTATTAACACAATGATATATATATTTTTACAGTGTTTGGAAACTGATATGTGATACCTATTAATGCCAAAATAACATACAAAACAGGCAAGTCCCCTCCCAAAAATATATAAAAATATAATTATTTTTTTTTGCTTAAAATGTGGGACTCAAAACAGGTGGGGCTCTGCCTGAAAGACGGGTCGCCACTGCAATGTAGTGTTATTTTATACCATGCTGTGTCAATGGATTGTAATTAAACAGTTTTTACCCGTTATTAATACCCATTATTTGATTGAATATACAACTTGTTATTACCTGCTCGATTAAACACATTGCTATTAATTGTTTTATCCCATCTTGCCACACAGAACCTCATTGACCAATGAATAGAGAGCAAATGGACATTCTTCTCTTTATTCTCAAAAGGCAAAGTATTGAATGAAAAAAATCTAATATTTCCAAAAACAATGCATACACAATGACTTTACAAACAATCAATTGAAACATGTTCAGTGTTTCAACTATTACAAATAAATTACATAACTGTTAGATTCTTTGTTCTTTGCATAGTAAAAATGATTTTGATTCCAAATTTATACAATAAATATACAAGACATCCAACATGAGAGAAGCAGACCAAAATAAACAAAACCAATCAGGATGCATGGAACAAACAAACACTGATGATGACACTGCTGTTACCGGGGGAATGTGATTTTCCCAAGAGAGTAGTACGTGCAGCCTTACTTCAGCTCCAGCTCAGATGAGGACAGATTTCTTCGTTTTGATTTCTTGTACTTGTAGCCCAGGAGGATGGTGGCCACAAGGAGCATCAGGCCCAGGACCAGGAGGACCCACTGGCCTGCTGCAGCCGCTGCACCATCCAGACTCATGCCCAGAAAGTTCACTTTACCATTAACTAGAACTGGGATTGGGGTTGGGGCTGGGGGAGATGTTTCTGAGCCGTCACCTGGAAACACAGAGGTGAGTGATGCGAATCAGAAGACATACTCTTATCCTATTTCAATCTAGTACTAGGCTTAAATGAACGAACAAGAGACGGAATTAAATAAAATGATTATTTATTAAATAGTTTACTGATGAGGAGTTCCAATGACAGGCCTTAAAGGGAAAGATTCACCCATTTTGAACGTTATATCGTATTTGTGCATCTGAGTGAAATTCTATTGATTTCCAGGGTATTTTAATGTTTGTGTATCTGAGCTATTCGTTATTCAAGCAGGCAGCGATACAGCAGTTATGACGAGTTTTGCGTCACATGAAAATTACCACAGGAATGACAGAACGTCACTCAGATGAATAAATAATACTTAACATAAAAAAAGGTTCATCTTTTATTTTAAAAAAAGGTAGAAAACGATATGACATAGATGCGGAACGAAAACAGCATAGTGGGTACATTTTTCTGCAACAACTAAGAACGTTGAAGCGTGAGTCTCAATTTCTCTGCTGTTTGCTGCCCTGGCTACCACGCTGTGAACAGCATGAAGCGAACTCGTGCACATGCACAGCTCCTGTGTGGAAGTCTTGTATCTCGCTCATCTCAATATCTGCGGTGTTGCTCTTGGCAACGTCGTTTCGCTGAGTCAACCTTTAAGGTTATTATAGCTGGTGGTGGTTGTTGTTAACTTTTGTTGTAACACGCAAGTGAAATAACTTGTGTACGTTTGACATATAAATACATCCCAAGATGTATGCCCATTGGTTGAGAGAGGAAGGGGGTGATTGCAAGTGTACCCTTTTGTCATTAAACAACAAGCATAAGGAATATGCATTATTGTGCCGTGCTCATAGTCTAAAAAGGTAAATGGGGTAATGACATTCCACACATGGCAAAGTAGAAAAGAGAACATGAAACAAGACCCATGCTGATGATACCTTTGTATACATTCCCACTATGCCCGTAGAATAGGAAACAATGTGAATGACGTTGTACTTAATGGATAAAGTTTTTTTTAAAGAGCATTCAGACCAGCCTTACTGATTGAAAATTCAGAAACTACACTGAACAAAAATATAAAAACACAACATGCAATCATTTCAAAGATTTTACTGAGTTGCAGTTCATAAGGAAATCAGTCAATTAAAATAAATAAATGTGTGGTTTATGGTAGAGAAATGAACATTCAATTCTCTGGCAACAGCTATGGTGGATATTCCTGCAGTCAGCATGCAAATTGCACTCTCCCTCAAAACTTGATACATCTGTGGCATTGTATTGTGTAACAAAACTGCACATTTTAGAGTGGCCTTTTATTGGCCCCAGCACAAGGTGCACCTATGTAATGATCATGCCATTTAGGCTTCTTGATAATCCATACACCTGACAGGTGTGACATATCTTGACAAAGGACAAATGCTCACTAACAGGGATGTAACCAAATTTGTGCACAAAATTTGAGAGAAATAAGCTTTTTGTACGCATGGAAAATTTCTGGGATGTTTTATTTCAGCTCATAAAACATGGGACCAACACTTTATATTTTTTGTTCAGTGTACATTGCTTGTGTCAAAACTGAGAACATTGAGACCAAGTCTTAATCTCAGAAAAACGTGTTTAATGCATAATTAGAAAGGAAAGAATTGATCCTTTTTGCCATTTCATCTTTGTTCAGTCAGTGTGGTCAGAGAACAGAGGTCTCTTCTGCGCTCCCCCACTTTTTTGACATTCCAGTTCCCCTCTATCGTGTTCTTTCCCCCTGTCTTTGACATCCCAGTCCATCTCTCGCCATTGTTCTCCACCTGTCTCCTCACTCTAATCTCAAACTCCTCCTTTCAGCAGGAACTCATCATAAAGGATTGGAGGTATTGATTTCATTGCTAGGAGCCTCTAAACCCACTAAAAACAATGCTTCAGGCCTGACAGTTGTTTCTCTGCAGAGGGATTGGTTTCAGCTTAAGTACATTGGAATTTTAGTGGCTCTAATCATTGACCTATAAAAGAACTGGAGACACCGTCAAAAATGGCCGACTGTTGTTGTCAACGTAATCTACTCAAATTCGCAT
>NC_088229.1:58556793-58616957 GCF_036934945.1 Oncorhynchus masou masou | reverse complement strand
CACTATATAGATCAACATTATATCAGTCCCATTTTTAATGCAACAAACCAAAACAAATCTAACTTTGCAAGATTGAGTCTGATTTTGTTGTAGGCAGAGATTTGATCTTGCAACCTTTCGGTTGCTCTAACACTCTAACCACTCGGCTACCTGCCGCCCCAGTTAAAGATACTAGAGGTCAGAAATGGGGAGTTACTGCTTCCTACAAAAGCACAAAATGTGTAGGCTACATTTCAAGCCATCTTTGAAAAGCCAGTTAGGTAAAATGCTTACGTCTTAATAATTAAAAGGGACAGTGTTGTATTTTGAGACGGGCTGGAATATGCAAATAGCCTACATTGTCTAATTCTCTGTATGGTAATAATAATTAAAAGTATCTTGTAAAGTGGTTTCTTGCATTATACAACACACTAATATCAGGCACTTTTTTAACGTAAAAACATTAACCTTTTCACATGTGAGTTACAAATATCTCTAATGGTCGCCCCTGCGTGAGTTGTTTTATGCACTTGATGTCAGAACGCGCTCACTGTTCCAAAATGTGATTGTTACACAACAGGACAGTTAACATGCGCTGCCTGCTAATTATCTATCGGCTGTGTTTCAACTCGTCAATTTCAAATTATTTTTCGAACAAGTTGTATTTTCTAACAACAATTTGAATTGAGGTGTGGTTCCGCCTCCTCATTAATTCACATAGAAGTAGCCCATTTCAGTGTTGCGGACAATTTATGTTTGAGGCTTTACTGAGCCTTATTTTCTGTAAATCGTGTTGTCGTTTCTACTGTAGCATGAAGTATGTGTGCTAAACTTCCTGAAGTGAAGGATCGTAGATGACATACCCCCTTCAACATCCATAATGCAAACAGACCGTTGACGCGAAAAAACAAACATGGCAGTGCGCACAAACTACCCATCGTCAGTTTTACTTTTGATTTCTAGAAAGTGTTTTACTCAATCATTTCGATCAATAGTGAGCTCACCCGTGATGTGATGAATTATAAATAGTAATTGCTATTAGCTAATTCATATTGTGGTTTCCGTCAGCTGAGAGTTCTCTAAATATGACCGCTTGTGTTACGTCAATCTTTCCTCAGTTAGCGCTAGGACTAATGTAGCCTACATTTTCCAGTTTGGATGATTGTGTTATGCTGTCGCTACTTCTGTGAATGTCTGAACATTGCATCCCAAAAATGGTCACATTCAGGACATAACTTTGTAAGAACTGTGTTACTGCAAAATGTTTCTGTAAAAAAAGAAAAGTGTTGCCAACTCAAAAGCTGACTGTTGCGTCAATCTAGAATGATCACACCCGTTTGTTGGTACATGTGAAAAGGTTTCAAGTCTCATGCAATGTAGGCCTGCATTGAACACCACATATAGGCTACTGTAGACAATATCATAGAAATCACAAACTATTTCCATGTGATCATTTTGGAAAGATTTCCTCCATTGGTTTTGTTGGTAGGCCTACATTATGCACAAATAGCCACAATAGTCTATTGGCTACTGTCTAAACCTGTAAGGGTACAGGCTCAGTGTTCATTGGAAACGCATGCCAGAAGTTGCACGAAATTCTCACAACATTCAAGTTCTCTCTCACAAATTTGCTCAGTGCCCCCCAAAATTAGAGGGAATATTGGCCACTGCTATCTTGATTTCCTTGCGTTTTTTTCTCCTCTCCGTTCTCGACTGCCTGCTCCTCCCAGTTATTCTCTGAGCAGAGCAGACAGCCCCGTTGTCCTAGCGACTCCACACAGACACAGTGTGAACACATGCTGATTCAGAGTCAGTACGGTTCTTCCTTCAGGCAACCATGTGTCAACATTTTGTTCATTTGCACAATGTATCGCGTTCACATTCGCTTGTAAATGTCCAAACTCAACAAAAATGACATTTGGTACCCATATGTATAACTTTATGAGCTGGATTGCCTGTCTTTGCAATTAGTTTATTTTCATTTGCTCATTAGCATGTTTAGCTAGCAGCCTCCATGGAGATTCACAATAACTTGTGCACATTTTCTTAGCATTCTGGAAATATATATATTTTTGCGTTTAATGGCGCCCCCTTGGGTACTATGCCGGTACATACTGTAAATCCCAGAATGAGAGAAGGACGGTATTACAATATGAAAATCTGGATACCGCCCCACCCTACATAGAACATCAAAGGGGGTGTCGAGAGTGTATGTGTGTGTGAGTTGTATCTCTTTACCCTTGTATTGACTCACACATTTTCTTTGAAGGAAGCTTAAATAAAGAGTTGAGTTCCTGCAGCATCAGAGGGGAGATTTAGATTGCTGTTTATAGTCTGTCGCATAGCTGCTAGCGGCAAGATGGTGTTTTTGAAGTTGTTATAGTCCAACTAGCTCAAAATTGACTGAGTGTGTGTGTGTGTGTGTGTGTGTGTGTGCGTCAGTGTCAACGAGTGTGTCTGCATGAATGTGTGGGGCTCAGAAAATGGAGCCATCCACCGGATTATCAGAAGACAGCTCTTTGAAAAGGAGGGTCCTCATTTGCATAAGCGGCCGCAAAAAAAGACCTACAGAAAAGAAAAGAAAAGAAAGAGGGAGAGAGAGCAGCGGCGACACTTGCCAAGCCAATGGATGGGGGATAATGCTTTGGCTAGGTTCAAGTATTCAGGGCAGGGAAGGGTTTCGGCCCCCGGTTCCCTCAAAGCAAATGGAAATAATGTGAAATTAGTAAATAAATTGAATGATGATAGTACTGTCAGGCTGATGTGGGGGGAGGGACGATAAAAAGGAGGAAGATAGGGAGGGAAAGACACCGAAGTCTGTGGCCTCTCTTGTGGGAGCACTGTTGGCTTAGCTGCTGGTGGTTGGCAGCTCTCACCAACAACACTGGCCCCTGCCAAAGCCAGTGTGTGTACGCCCCAGGCGCCCGCTTCTGCTGCCTCTGCACAGGGGGCCTTGTCTGGTTCACTTTCCATCTCTGTCTTTCTCCCTCTTTCCATCTCTCCCAGCCTTTCTCCCACCCTCTGTCATCTCGCTCTCTCTCCGATTCACTGTCTCACATTATCCCTCTCTCTTCATCCCCCCTCTATCCATCTCTCTCTCTCTCTCCCCTCTGTGTGGTGTCCGGAGGGGACGTCCCCAGCCTCCTGATAAAGAACTCACACCACCCACACCCAAAGCAGAGTCACCTTGGAGCTGTCATAGCGGCCATCGCGCCAGACAGGCTCCAGGGCTAACTGCTCAGATGACAATAAGCACAGTTTACACTGGTCTGGGATCTGATGACCAGACAGAAAAGTATCAGACTGGTGGTATTGTGAGCGTTGACCTTGCAATAGAACATGTGAATATTACAAAGGCAAAATGTAGGGTATAACATGCTTTTCATATTTGAAACATGCGACCGACATACATTTGACATGCTAAACCAAAAGTTTTCTGAGGGTATTTAACATACAAATGAAAATATCGCTGCATAGATGATGCTCTTCTCAACTTGGCAGTTAATTACCAACCGTTAATCAGTCATTAGGGCTAAATGAATAAATGAAGGAGAGCCGGCATGGGGAGAAATGTGTTTTACATGGCGTGCTTAATAAGCATAGTATGAGCAGTGCTCAAATGAGTTTCTATTTTCCAATAATGACCTGATCTGCTGAGAGGTTCTCTGTGTGTGTGTACCTCAATGCTACTGTGTTGATTACCTTCTATACTCATATAGGCAGGAATGATCTATACTGATGGGTGATATGGCCTGAGATAACATTCAATGTGGTTCCAAAGTCACACAATTGAGCTTTACATTCGGGGTACATTGTGTGTGTGACCTGTGTCGAAGTAGGTGGCAAATGAATGGGTGTTATCTTTATCCCTAAAGAACAAACCGTGTGTGTGTGTGCAGTGCAGTGCAAGGCCCAAATCTGGAGTTAACCTGTCCATTCCAGTCTGCAACTGCGGCTTCCCTTCAGCGTATATATGGTCCGACTAGTAAACGGTCTTCTGTTTGTTTGTCCACTCTCTGTTTACCTACAAACCCAAAGGTTTCCTCTTTGGCTTGCCCGCCCACCCACATGGCATCCGGGCTTGTCCCTGGGATGTCCCCAGAGTGCCACGGACCACCAGCGCAGACACACACACCACCTGTCTGACCATGCCGCCGCCTCACTCACACACACACACACACACTACCATATCCATATTTACTCACAGGCAGGACATTCCATCTGTACAGTTTAAAACACTACAGAGGTCGCCAACATTAACACACACACACACACACACACACACACACACAAACAGGGCTCCTAATGTTTCCGGCCTCTGAAAATATAATTGAATATTCCCCCACCCCTCTGAAAGGCTTAATACATTCCAATTTGCTGCTCGTAAAGTCAAAATCTACAGCACCACTGCCCCGTCCGGGGTTGGATTTCCCCACCAAGCAATGACTGGAGTACGGACCGAAAGTGAGTTCCATGGGAGAAAACAATACAGCCAACTATACCATAAGGGTATAATATAATAACATCAGAAACCAGGAATGATGTACCCAGTTTCCCAGTAATACTCGAGCCACTATGATTTGCCATAGTTGACCCAGTTGCCTAGCCTAGCTTCATGATAATACCAACATCGAAACATTAGCCAGGAGTGACAGGTAGCCTAGCCTCTAGCATAGTTTCCCCATTCTCCAGCAGCATAAATTCTAAAGGCTAAATGAGCTCCCTACTGAAAGAAAGGATAGATTAGTGACTAGTTCCAGGGTTGGTTGCCTTCGACAACAATTTTCCGATAATGGAGGTAAAGACACCTCTGGAGGTTAGGTAAGGTTACGCTGGGCTGTGTGTTAGCCCGAGAATGGATGGATTAACCCTTCTGCTCTGTTTGGCCCCAATAATTGGCCTGCAGGGACTGAACTCGAGAATAGCTTTGACTGAACCAGGTGACTGCTCTCTGGCCACTCAGGCGAAAGCACCTGGAACACTGACTGACTGGACAGGCTGGGCTCTCTAGGGTGCAGACCTGGGTTCAACTAGTATTTGCAATCATTGAAATAATATGAGAGTTTGCTCTAGCCTGCCTGAAGTGCCAGATGGGTTGGGTTTGCCGTTTTGGGACTACTCTATTGGTCCATTAAGCCAGGAAAGCTCAATCAAGCACAGATAAAGTATTCAAACCGTATTTGAATCCAGGTCTGCTAGGGTGCAAGTCAGAACGTGTGAGTATGATCCATCTGAAAATAGTGAAATGACAGTTGAATGATCATATAATATTTCACTCAACTGAGTTGGTCATGTGTTTTGTGAGCAACCATGTTGGAATCAAGGCAGGCAAAGTAAAGAGAAATTAGGGTGACAGTTGAAATGGATGATAATTTGGCTACTTCATCCTCTAATGAAGTAACTCATTTCTTTTATAAATGATTTGGTTTGTCCTAAATTGTCCTGCCAATCCCAAAACACACTGTGGCTTGGGAGTCTACGATACACCATGTTGCTAAGGGGAAAAAGTTGAATAAGTGGAAAATATGCTCTATACACAAACAAATAACTTGGCCGCCATGCACTGCGTTGACACCAGTGCTATTGCTAACACTAACAGAATGTCCACTACATTTCTGCCCACAGATCTGCAATAGAATTGTCAATCCCAAGAGAGACAAATCGCTTCCCTAAAACTTCCAGTTTGTGTGTTGCAGCCTACATTTAGTACACTGCAGCTTTGAAATCCATAAACCCTCAAAAAGGATTGGATTTCCTCCAACAATCTGACATTCTGTAAATCCCCATATTCTAAAGCTCCAAACAAACTTTCTCTTTCTTTCCCTCTTTTTTTAGGTTGTAATGTGAATTGAGTGGCCGGGGATTAACTGTGTTTCGTGAGAGTGGTTGTGTGTGACTGTGTGTGTGTATGCATGTGTGTGTCAGGGAAAGAAAGTGATGGTAAGAAAGAGAGAGAGAGTGGTGGTGATAATGGGTAAATGGAAAGAGAAGAGGGGTAAGGGAAAGGGGGGATACCTAGTCAGTTGTACAACTGAATGCATTCAACTGAAATCTGTCTTCCGCATTTAACCCAACCCCTTTGCAGCAGGGACGCGGGGGGCTGCCATAATCGACATCCACTTCTTCATCCCTAGTGAACAGTGGGTTAACTGGCTTGCGCAGAACGACAGATTTTTACCTCGTTGGGGCTCTCTGTGCATGTGCTGCATACCCTGGTATGGCACAAGGACGGTATATAGCCCAAACTGTCACAGTTCTGGTCTGCTTAAGGTTGGTTCTCAATGACATAGACGCTGGGTCTGGTCTGCTTACTTCATTGACTGGATATGAACCAGAAAAAGGAAGCCTATGAAATGTCTCGCTTTCTCTATCGTCTCTGGTGGTGTGAGTGGTTTTGCTGGAAACATGGGAGTTTGAGTCTTGAACAACAGAAAAATATTAGTGTAAACTGACTATAAATGTAATTCTATAGGTTTTTGAGTCTGTATTTAAAATATTTACAAGTGTTATTAGGAGAAAAGAAGAGCAATATATACCAGGGAGTTCATATATGATCAGAAAACTACAGACATGTTATATAAGTCGCTAGAAATGACATTGTGGCAGGGATCCTACTCATCTATGTCATAGAGCAGCACTCTCCCATTTTGTCCAGGACAAAACAGTCAAAATGAGACTGAAAATGTGAAGGACACTAAACAGTCCATAATAACATCCCAAATGTTAATTTTGGTGGAACTGCCCTTTAAAAGCAATGGACAGCATGCGTGGGTGTGATAGTTCTACTAATAAAAATACAATTAAAATAATACTCATTATCTAGGCAGTGAAAACCCTGGGGAAAGTCACAGAGACATCAATGAACTCGAAACCAAAAGGGTAAATCCATTTGAATTCCATCAATTTTTGACAGCATCTCTTTTGATTTAAATAAAACTTTTTATACATGTTTGCCTGTGGGAAAAGTGGTCCGAAATTGACTTTTTGGACCGGAATGCAAAAATGTTCAGGAGACAAAAGGTGCGAAAGTTGACCCTTGTTGCATACCCCACCATACCATGAGAGAAATCCGTCTTCATCACTGGAAAAGATAAACGGTTTTAAAAAATTTAAGAAAATCATTAAAAGAAAATGTAAAAAATATTTTTTTTTTATAACACTTTTACATCATCTAAAAATGCATAAGCTCTTTTTTTCATACTCACATATGTTGTAGTTTACACCCTTACTTTATGTAATCTCAGGTTTTTGTGTTGTCTCAACCGACTGCGGGCACAACATGCTCTTGAATACAGAGTTGGTGTCATTTTAAATCCTAGAAAGGATATATTCCTTCAGACCACACCAATTTAGCTGGAACACCATAGATTTTTTTTTAAATTGAAATTTCAACTTTACTACCACACAGATGGCCGCCGAGCCACCCACCGTCAACTTAAATGTCTAGTCTATTATCTACATTTCTATGAGTTCAATAGGTTTCCTATGGAGGATTCACAACATAATTTAATACAGAAGATATTCCCATTCAATAAACTTTTTCTGATGTGTGGACCTCCAACCATATTTGTGGATCCATTTGAAAGTGGAAATGTAACTTGTATTAAAACAGGGTCTAAACTAAAAACATGCGAATAAAAAAAAAATGTTCAATGAATTTCTGCGTTTTTAGATAATTGATGTTTAAGACAATTGTTATTTTTTTCAATAAATAAAATAGCTTGACAACCCTGTTTGTAAGCTTTTAAATTATATAAATATTTTATATTTTCCAATGATGAAGACATGGATGTCTCATGGTAGGGTGGGGTATCCAAAATATATAAACTTTTAGCACCATTATCTCTTGAATGTTTTGGCATTCATGTCCAAAATGTTACTTTCTGCAAATATGTATGGACGGTTTCGTTCAAATCAAAAGGCTGTCAAAAAGTGATTTGATTTCAAATAGACTTACCCTAAAGAAAACTTCACAAATGTTTACTGTTGTTAGGCCAAAACATGCAAGACACACACACAATGTAATTTCAGAATACCAATTGTTTTACCAACAAAATACAACACACTATATATTCCAGCCCATTCCTTGTGTGTGTGTGTGTTTCTCTCTAGCTTCAGCCAGCTACACAGGAACATATCTAGCTCCAGCCAGCTACACAGGAACATGTCTAGCTACAGCCAGCTACACAGGAACATGTCTAGCTACAGCCAGCTACACAGGAACATGTCTAGCTACAGCCAGGTACACAGGAACATGTCTAGCTACAGCCAGGTACACAGGAACATGTCTAGCTACAGCCAGGTACACAGGAACATGTCTAGCTACAGCCAGCTACACAGGAACATGTCTAGCTACAGCCAGGTACACAGGAACATGTCTAGCTACAGCCAGCTACACAGGAACATGTCTAGCTACAGCCAGGTACACAGGAACATGTCTAGCTACAGCCAGGTACACAGGAACATGTCTAGCTACAGCCGGCTACACAGGAACATGTCTAGCTACAGCCAGCCAGGTACACAGGAACATGTCTAGCTACAGCCAGGTACACAGGAACATGTCTAGCTACAGCCAGGTACACAGGAACATGTCTAGATACAACCAGCTACAGGAACCAGCTACACAGGAACATGTCTAGCTACAGCCAGGTACACAGGAACATGTCTAGCTACAGCCAGGTACACAGGAACATGTCTAGCTACAGCCGGCTACACAGGAACATGTCTAGCTACAGGAGGCCTCTGTATAATTCATGGACACAGTTTTATGAAATGTTTATGATATCATATTTTGACCGTAATTACTCCGCTATGAGTCAGGGGTGTTAACACAGATGGAGAAACCTTGACAACGGGTACGCACAACCACCTCATTCCCTCTCACCAGAGGAAGGATATGTGGCATTTGGTAAAAAGGATTACTCAAGTAAGCATTTCAAACATAAATCATGCAAGGAGGAAAATCAAACTGTTACGTCAATGAGTGTACGTGTGTGAGTGCGTGTACACTGCTTCGCTGTCTCGCAGCATTAGTGTGTTTATTTGGATCCCCATTCGCTTTAGCAGAAGCTACCCTTCCTAGTGACTGAGTGACTGAGTGAGTAGGAAGAGGTGGTCAGTGTCCCTGGCTAGCTCCCCAGTGTTTACTGACAGGAAATGTTTGTCCTGCAAAAGGGAAGGAACCCTGCCGCCCCTCTCGCCAAACACCGGGAGCGAGTCCCGACAAGACACACACACCACAGACAGCAATGCAGTGCCCCCCCCCACACCCACACACTATGCAATGTACCACTACCATCAGAATGTTCCTTATTCAAATTGATACAGACACAACTCAAATGAGAAATAATGGGGAAGTGGATACAACTGACTGTTTTCACAGCTCCTCCTGTTGCTATTCCCAATGAACACCATGCTAATCCCAATGAACACCATGCTAATCGCAATGAACACCATGCTAATCCCAATGAACACCATGCTAATCCCAATGAACACCATGCTTTTCCCAATGAACACCATGCTGATCTCAATGAACACCATGCTAATCTCAATGAACACCATGCTAATCTCAATGAACACCATGCTTTTCCCAATGAACACCATGCTAATCCCAATGAACACCATGCTAATCGCAATGAACACCATGCTAATCCCAATGAACACCATGCTAATCGCAATGAACACCATGCTTTTCCCAATGAACACCATGCTAATCCCAATGAACACCATGCTAATCGCAATGAACACCATGCTTTTCCCAATGAACACCATGCTAATCTCAATGAACACCATGCTTTTCCCAATGAACACCATGCTAATCTCAATGAACACCATGCTTTTCTCAATGAACACCATGCTTTTCCCAATGAACACCATGCTAATCCCAATGAACACCATGCTAATCCCAATGAACACCATGCTTTTCCCAATGAACACCATGCTAATCCCAATGAACACCATGCTAAATCCAATGAACACCATGCTAATACGCCCAGATGGAAAGTCAATACACTGACCCCAAACCACCTGGCTGGCCGGAGATTGGAGACTACGTCTCCTATAGCAACCTGTAGTCATTTTACATAGGCTAGATAAGATCCGCTTTGAGGTGTGTCCATTTTGAGATGTCAGGTTGATTACCCTGCCCTCCTGTCCCATTTGATCTAGGCAGTATTCAGTGTGTGTGTGTTATGCTCGGTTTACCATCACACAGACAGTATATCACACGGGCATGATCTAACCAGGACAAGATGAAAGCTCTCTCCAACATCCAACCTTCAATAATCAATAAATAGCCAAGCTAAATTGTTGAGGCAAATATGCCAACAACTGCAGGAGGCCGGTAACACCGCAAATATCCATTCCCATCAGCACAGCAACACAGAGACATTTTATCTGCTAATATAGACCCACTTTTCTGAGGAGCAGAACAGCTCAGAGCCACACAATGGAAAACTCTGTTCCTTTATACAAGACCTTTCAAACGCAGTCTCTACAATAACTATAGTGGTAGGCTGTTTGGAACTAAATGCTCAGACTCAAAATACTGCAACAGGCCAATACTCTTGATACCTTGAGTGTCAGCCTGTTTCATGGCAGCAACAAAGGAGTTGGCTATTCCAGAAATAGGCTAATATTCTGAGGTAAACCAGTCAACAATGCAGCCAAAACACATGTGCTTTAGTGAGCACTAACAATACACCACACAGTCCAATGAAACAGCAGAGAGAAGGTTTAAAGGACGTACAGTAGGGGTACTTACTGGCTGGCGATGGCGTGCTGTAGCCACTGAGGGACAAGCCGGGCAGGGCGGGGGGCGAGAGCCCCCCCAGCATGTGGGGGAAGAAGTATGAGTAGTGGGGCATGGGGAAGCCGTTGAGGTGAGGGCCCGGGATCGGGTTGCTCTTCCCAGCCATTTTGGCTCAATCCACCTCCACCGATGACGATACCAAAAAACAATATTGTGGCAATACAGAACGGAGTTAGTGTGGGTTACGGAGTGGTTCTAGTGCCCATACGGGCGATGGACGTGTGGGGTATTCCTGTGGGGTGGTGACTTTGGAGAAATGCCCTCAATTAGGAGACTACAGTTGTGGAAATCCCAAAATGGCCGCCTGTTACCGACTGATGGAGAGGAGAGGTACAGGATAGTGGTTAGGAAGATTCACAAGGATTTTATAATGAGTCTTCCACTGTGGAGTCGGTTCCAGAGATGGGGAATGTGTAGAGACATGGTGCCTATGCAAGAGTCAGCTCTGGTGTACCCCCAACCGTTCAGTGTCTCTTTTAGTGGCCCTCAATCTTCACCTAGAGAGAAAGAGAGTGAGATCATTTAGAATTTAAAAAAAAAAACACTTTGGGACAATGTCATACATAACAAAAATAAGTTTTAAAAAACATTACATTTCATCACTCACAAGTGAGACACAGAGAGACAGAGAGAAGCACAGAGACACAGAGAGAGACAGACAGACAGAAAGACAGACGAGACACACAGACAGACAGAGAGAAAGACGGAAAGAGAGGGAGAGAGAGAGAGAGTTCATTATTTTAAGATGCCAACATATTTCCCCTCTTCATTTAAAAGCACGGGGAAAGAAATGCATCTCCGTGAAGCTAATTACTGGAAATGTCTCATCTGAAATGGTACAAAAACAACCATTTCAGCTTAATTCTCTTATGGAGCATTAAAAGCCATGAACAGAATGTGTGGGTATGTGATAGCTCTACCAATACACACACTCATTATCAAGGCTGGAGTGAAAACCCTGGGGAAATGTCCGAGAAATAAATGAACATGAATCAAAAGAAAACGTCGCTAATTATGACTGTTGTTAGTCCCCGAGGTCTTTCCTAAAGCCCAGTTATATTAAACACATGGGAGGTTTTTGTGGCAGTGTGTACTCACAGTCCAAGGTGTGTTAGTCCTTGGCCCGCTATCAAGGACTGTGGGCTCTCCTTCTCCGTAGCCGACGTGAGTAAGACATTTAAGACTGTTAACCATCGCAAGGCTGCCGACCCCGAGCGGGCATCCCTAGCCACGTCTTCAGAGCATGTACAGACCAGCTGGCTGGAGTGTTTACGGACATATTCAATCTCTCCCTATCCCAGTCCGCTGTCCCCACATGCTTCAAGATGGCTACCATTGTTCCTGTACCCAAGAAATCAAAGGTAAATGAACTAAATGACGACCGCCCCGGAGCACTCACTTCTGGTCATCATGAAGTGCTTTGAGACCCACTTCAGACCCACTTCAATTTGCTTACCTCCCCAATAGATCCACAGATGATGCAATTGCCATTGCACTGCACACTGCCCTATCCCATCTGCACAAGAGGAATACCTATGTAAGAATACTGTTTATTGACTATAGCGCCGCATTCATACATTCATATTCATAATACCACCATTTTGTGGTAGGGTATTATGAATTGTAAATGAGAACTTATTCTCAACTTGCCTACCTGGTTAAATAAAGGTGAAATAAAAAAATAAATTCAACACCATAGTACCCCCCAAGCTCATAATTAAGCTTGAGGCCCTGGTTCTGAACACCGCCCTGTGCAACTGGGTCCTGGACTTCCTGACGGGCTGCTCCCAGGAGGTGAAGGTAGGAAACAACACCTCCACTTCGCTGATGATCCTCAACACTGGGGCCCCTCCTGTACTCCCTGGTCACCCATGACTGCGTGGCCACACACGCCTCCAACTCAATCAACAAGTTTGCAGACGACACAACAGTAGTAGGCTTGATTACCAACAATGACAAAGACAGCCTACAAGGAGGAGGTGAGGGCCCTTGGAGTGTGGTGCCAGGAAAACAACCTCTCACTCAACATCAACAAAACAATGGAGATGATTGTGGACTTCAGGAATCAACAGAGGGAGCACCCCGCTGTCCACATCGACGGGACCGCAGTGGAGAAAGTGGAAAGCGTTCCTCGGCGTACACATCACTGACAAACTGAAATTGTCCACCCACACAGACAGTGTGGTGAAGGCACAACGGCGCCTCTTCAACCTCAGGAAGCTGAAGAAATGTGTCTTTGTACCTAAAACACTCACAAGCTTTTACATCACCACCTGGTACGACAACTGCACCGCCCGCAACCGCAGGGCTCACCAGAGGGTGGTGCGGTCTGCCCAACGCATCACCGGGGGCAAGCTACCTGCCCTCCAGAACACCCGATGTCACAGGAAGGCCAAAAGGATAATCAAGGACAACAACTGTTCACCCCACTTTCATCCAGAAGGTGAGGTCAGTACAGGTGTATCAAAGCTGGGACAGAGAAGCTGAAAAACAGCTTCTAACAGCCATCAGACAGTTAAATAGCCATCACTAGCACATTAGAGGCTGCTGCCTACATACATAGACTTGAAGTCACTGGCCACTTTAATAAATGGAACACTAGTCACTTTAATAATGTTTACATATCTTGCATTACTGATCTCATATGTATTTTCTGTATTCTATGCTATTCTACTGTATCTTTAGTCTATGCCGCTCTGACATTGCTCGTCCATATATTTATATATTCTTAATTGTGTGTATTGTTGTGGAATTGTTAGATATTACTGCATTGTTGGAGCAATAAACACAAGAATTTCGCTACATCCGCAATAACATCTGCTAAACACGTGTATGTGACCAATAAAATTAGATTGGAAGACACACTGATACACATGAAAACACACACACATCAAAGCCATACAGCAGGTTTGAACAACACACATGTACACATCTATGCACCATGATATGTCAGAATGTCATGCAAGAATACCCATTGTTTTACCAACATTAGACAAACACAATATACTGTAAGACTACCTATTCTAGTCCATTACTCAGACAACTCTCGTCTCTAGCTACAGCCAGGTAACTGGAACATGTCTAGCTACTGCCAGGTAACTGGAACATGTCTAGCTACTGCCAGGTAACTGGAACATGTCTAGCTACTGCCAGGTAACTGGAACATGTCTAGCTACAGCCAGGTAACTGGAACATGTCTAGCTACTGCCAGGTAACTGGAACAACATGTCATGTCTAGCTACTGCCAGGTAACTGGAACATGTCTAGATACTGCCAGGTAACAGCCAGGTAACTGGAACATGTCTAGCTACAGCCAGGTAACTGGAACATGTCTAGCTACAGCCAGGTAACTGGAACATCTCGCTACTGCCAGGTAACTGGAACATGTCTCGCTACAGCCAGGTAACTGGAACATGTCTAGCTACAGCCAGGTAACTGGAACATGTCTAGCTACAACCAGGTAACTGGAACATGTCTAGCTACTGCCAGGTAACTGGAACATGTCTAGCTACAGCCAGGTAACTGGAACATGTCTAGCTACAGCCAGGTAACTGGAACATGTCTAGCTACTGCCAGGTAACTGGAACATGTCTAGCTACTACCAGATAACTGGAACATGTCTATCTACTGCCAGGTAACTGGAACATGTCTAGCTACAGCCAGGTAACTGGAACATGTCTAGCTACTACCAGGTAACTGGAACATGTCTCGCTACAGCCAGGTAACTGGAACATCTCGCTACTGCCAGGTAACTGGAACATGTCTCGCTACAGCCAGGTAACTGGAACATGTCTAGCTACAGCCAGGTAACTGGAACATGTCTCGCTACAGCCAGGTAACTGGAACATGTCTCGCTACAGCCAGGTAACTGGAACATGTCTCGCTACAGCCAGGTAACTGGAACATGTCTCGCTACAGCCAGGTAACTGGAACATGTCTAGCTACAACCAGGTAACTGGAACATGTCTCGCTACAGCCAGGTAACTGGAACATGTCTAGCTACAGCCAGGTAACTGGAACATGTCTAGCTACAGCCAGGTAACTGGAACATGTCTAGCTACAGCCAGGTAACTGGAACATGTCTAGCTACAGCCAGGTAACTGGAACATGTCTAGCTACAGCCAGGTAACTGGAACATGTCTAGCTACAGCCAGGTAACTGGAACATGTCTAGCTACAGCCAGGTAACTGGAACATGTCTAGCTACAGCCAGGTAACTGGAACATGTCTGGCTACAGGAGGCCTCTGTATAAATCTGGGAAACAGTTTGATGACATTTCTATGACATATTTTGACCCTAATGACCCTGTCATGAGTCCGGTGTGTTACGCACGGAGCAACGGTCTGAGGAACCTTAACGGGTTCACACAACCACCTTACTCCCTCTCAGTATTATACACATGAATCATGCAAGGGGGAAGAATCTGTTGAAATAAAATGTCTCATTGACATGCGTGATTCATGTGTATAATGCTTCCTTGAGCAATCCTTTCCACCAAACCCCACGCCTCCATCCTCCTTGGTGAGATGTGTGTCAGAAAAGTCTATATAGCCTTCTCCCTCATGAACGAACGATATGCGTCTTCTAGCGATCTATTGATAAGATAGGCGCCTGTCAGTCACAAAGCAAGCGATGACAGGGAAGCACTGCTGGTTTGCCAGTCTGTTCCGCCTCTCGCTACCTGTGTTATTTTTTGTGTGCTGTGGTTGGCTGCGGAGGAGATAGCGCATGATGCTTCTTTATAGTCTCCTGTGAGTGAATGTACATGTCCCATGTAATGAAGATGGTAACGATGAGTTGAAATCCATTTGATACATTGTTTGTGCCACATTCAATGTTTTGGCTTGTTTCATCTGCCTATACAGCCAGCCACGGAGTCGGGTTGCATAGGCTATTCAATGTTATTTGGTTGACGACGGTTCATTCGGTACTCTAATTTCCATTCTGGTAGGCTACTACTGTTTTTTGGCAATTATCTGCAGATAAATTATGAAAACATTCGATGAAGATGTTGAAACCTCACTGCAGGAACAATAGGTAGGAGAGAGAGAGAAAGACTAATTCTGGTCCAAGAAAGAAAGAAAAAAGACAGATTGAAGGTTATAAAAGCTAATGTCATGATACTGGTATTACTAAAGATATTGAAATAGGGATACCAATTTTATTGAAGTGTAGACAATTAAGTCGTCAACTGCTGCTTTCCGTGTAGCAAAGCCCATGTTTAACACCTGCTTCATTCTTCAATTACACCTGTAGGTCTATTCAGCGAAGCCTGACTTTTTGTATAAAAGTGGGGTTGTGTGTGGATTTACACTATATAAAACAAAAGTACGTGGACACCCCTTCAAATTAGTGGATTCGGCTATTTCGGCCACACCCGTTGCTGACAGGTGTATAAAATCGAGCACACAAACATGCAATCTCCATAGACAAACACTGTCAGTAGAATGGCCTTACTGAAAAGCTCAGTGACTTTCAACGTGGCACAATCATAGGATGCCATCTTTCCAACAAATGAGTTATTCTATTATCTTCCCTGCTAGAGCTGCCCCAGTCAACTGTAAGGGCTGTTATTGTGAAATGTAAACGTCTAGGAGCAATAACGGCTCAGCCGCAAAGTGGTAGGCCACACAAGCTCACAGAACGGAACCGCCATGTGCTAAAGCGCGTAGTAGCACATAGAAATCGTCTGTCCTCGGTTACAACACCCACTACCGAGTTCCAAACTGCCTCTGGAAGCAACGTTAGCACAAGAACTGTTCGTGGGAGCTTCATGAAATGGGTCTATGGTGTAAAGCTCGACTCCATTGGACTCTGGAGCAGTGGAAACGTGTTCCCTGGAGTGATGAATCACACTTCACCATCTAGCAGTACAACAGACTAATCTGGGTTTGGTGGATGCCAGGAAAACACTGCCTTCCAGAATGCATAGTGCCAACTGTAAAGTTTGGTGGAGGAGGAACAATGATCTGAGCCAGTTTTTCATGGTTCGGGCTAAGCCCCTTAGTTCCAGTGAAGGGAAATCTTAATGCTACAGCATACAATGATATTCTAGAATATTCTGTGCTTCCAACTTTGTGGCAACAGTTTGGGGAAGGCCATTTCCAGTTTCAGCATGACAATGCCACTGTGCAAAAAGCGAGGTCCATACAGAAATGGTTTGTTGAGATTGGTGTGGAATAACTTAACTGCCCTGCACAGAGCCTTGACCTCAACCTCATTGAACACCTTCGGGATGAATTGGAATGCCGACTGTGAGCCAGGCCTAATCGCCCAACATCAGTGCCGCGCAGCAAGTTCCTGCTGCAATGTTCCAACATCTAGTGGGGAGCCTCCCAGAAGAGTGGAGGCTGTTATAGCAGTAATGGGGGGACCAACTCCATGTAAATGCCCATCATTTTGGAATGAGATGTTCGACGAGCAGGTATCCACATACTTTTTGTCATGTATGATCACTCGGCTACACATGCCACTCCCTAATGTCAATATGCCTTGTCTATTGCTGTTTTGGTTAGTGATTATTGTCTTATTTCACTGTAAAGCCTCCAGCCCTGCTCAATACGCCTCAGCTAGCGCTTTTGTTCCACCCTCCACACATGCGCTGACCTCACCTGGCTTAAATGGTGCCCCCAGAGACAAAACCACTCTCATCATCACTCAATGCCTAAGTTTACCACCACTGTATTCACATCATACCATACCCTTGTCTGTACATTATGCCTTGAATCTATTCTTCCGGGCCCAGAAATCTGCTCCTTTTACTCTGTTCCGAACGCACTCGACGACCAGTTCTTATAGCCTTTAGCCGTACCCTCATCCTACTCCTCCTCTGTTCCTCTGGTGATGTAGAGGTTAACCCAGGCCCTGCAGCCCCTAGCTCCACTCCCATTCCCCAGGCGCTCTCATTTGTTGACTTCTGTAACAGTAAAAGCCTTGGTTTCATGCATGTAAAAACTTCTTATGGATAGGGGGCAGCATTTTCACGTTTGGATGAAAAGCATGCCCAGAGTAAACTGCCTCCTACTCAGTACCAGATGCTATTATATGCATATTATTAGTAGTATTGGATAGAAAACACTTTGAAGTTTCTAAAACTGTTTGAATGAGGTCTGTGAGTTTAACAGAACTCAATTGGAAGACAAAAACCTGAGAAAGAAATCCAACCAGGAAGTGGGAAATGTGAGGTTTGTAGATTTTCAACTCAGCCCTTTTTGAATATACAGTGGGATATGGGTCATCTTGCACTTCCTAAGGCTTCCACTAGATGTCAACAGTCTTTAGAACATTGTTTCAGGCATCTACTCTGAAGGGGGGCTGAATGAGAGGGTAATGAGTCAGAGGTCTGCCAGCAGCCTCGGTCTCGTGACGTGCGGTCATGAGAAAGTTACCTCTTGTTCCATTGCTTTCTACAGACAAATTCATTCTCCGGTTGGGACATTATTGAACATTTATGATAAAAACATCCTAAAGATTGATTCTATACATCGGTTGATTTGTTTCTACGACCAGTAATATAACTTTTTTTTTTGTCAGACATTTCCGCTGGACTTGCCCGCGCCTCGTGAGTTTCGATTTGTTTTCTAAACGCCCTAATAAAAGGAGGAATTTGGACATAAATGATGGACTTTATGGAACAAATCAAACATTTATTGTGGAACTGGGATTCCTGGGAGTGCATTCTGACGAAGATCATCAAAGGTAAGTTAATATTTATAATGCTATTTCTGACTTATGTTGACTCCAACATGGCGGATATATTCTTGGGTCGTGTATGTCATCTGAGCGCCGTACTCAGATTATTGCATGGTTTGCTTTTTCCATCAAGTTTTAAAAAATCTCACACCGCGGTTGCAATAAGGAGAAGTATATCTTTAAATCTGTGAACAACACTTGTAACTTTTATTAATGTTTATTATGAGTATTTCTGTAATTTGATGTGGCTCTGTGCAAATTCACATGATGTTTTTGGATATAAATATGAACTTGATCGAACAAAACATACATGTATTGTGTAACATGTTGTCCCGGGAGTGTCATCGGATGAATAATATCAAAGGTTAGTGATGAATTTTATCAATATTTCTGCTTTTTGTGACTCCTCTCTTTGCTTGGAAAATCGCTGTATGCTTTCTGTGACTAGTTGCTGACCTAACATAATATGTTCTGCTTTCACAGAAAAGCTTTTTTTAAATTGGACACTGTGGTTGGATTAACGAGAATCTTATCTTTAAAATGGTGCCTAATGCTTGTATGTTTGAGAAAATTTAATTATGAGATTTCTGTTGATTGAATTTGGCGCCCTGCAATTTCATTGGTTGTTGGCGAGTTTGTTTTATTCACTGCTTTAGCACACTCCGCCAACCCGGATGTCCTTGTCGTGTCTGAATCCTGGTTTAGGAAGGCCACCAAAAATCCCAAAATTTCCATCCCTAACTATAACATTTTCCGACAAGATAGACCTGCCAAAGGGGCGGAGTTGCAATCTACAGCAGAGATATCCTGCAGAGTTTGGTCATACTATCCAGGTCTGTGCCCAAACAATTTGAGCTATCCACCTTTACAGAAACAAGTCTCTCACCGTTGCCACTTGTTATAGGGTCCTGTGTGGCTCAGTTCAGCATGGCCCGCCAGCTGTGCCCTGGGACCACCCATATGTGAATTGAGTGGCCCCAGCCGATCTATCTTCAGAAGTTCTGCTAAATGGGATGTTATTATGACCCCCTAAACTGTGGACACCATATGTGAATTGACCTCCCCCATCTATCTTCAGAGTTCGTAAACTTAGGTGACCTAAACTGGGAATGCTAACACAAATTAACACAAATTATCAAGGAACCTACCAGGTACAACCCTAAATCTGTAACCATGGGCAACCTCTTAGATATCATCCTGACCAACTTGCCCTCTAAATACACCTCTGCTGTCTTCAACCAAGATCTCAGCGATCATAGCCTCATTGCTTACGTGCGTAATGGGTCTGCGGTCAAACGACCACCTCTCATCACTGTCAAACGCTCCCTAAAACACTTCAGCAAGCAGGCCTTTCTAATCGACCTGGCCCGGGTATCTTGGAAGGTTATTGAAGGATGCCTGGTTGCTCTTTAAAAGTGCTTTCCTTACCATCATAAATAAGCATGCCCCATTCAAAAAATGTAGAACTCAGAACAGACACAGCCCTTGGTTCACCCCAGACTTGACTGCCCTTGACCAGCACAAAAACATCATGTGGTGTTCTGCATTAGCATCGAATAGCCCCCGCGATATGCAACTTTTCATGGAAGTCAAGAACCAATATACTCAGTCAGTTAGGAAAGATAAGGCTTGCATTTTCAAACAAACAGAAATTTGCATCCTGTAGCACTAATTCCAAAAGGTTTTGGGACACTGAAGTCCATGGAGAATAAGAGCACCTCCTCCCAGCTGCCCACTGCACTGAGGATAGGTAACACTGTCACCACCAATAAATCTACGATAATCGATAACTTCAATTAGCATTTTTCTACGGCTGGCCATGCTTTCCACCTGGCTACCCCTACCCCGGCCAACATCTCAGCACCCCCTGCAGCAACTTGCCCAAGCCCCCCCCTCCCGCTTCTCCTTCACCCAAATCCATACAGCTGATGTTCTGAAAGTGCTATAAAATCTGGATCCCTACAAATCAGCTGGGCTAGACAATCTGGACACTCTCTTTCTAAAATGATCTGCCGAAATTGTTGCAAACCCTATTACGAGCCTATGCAACCTCTCTTTCATATCGTCTGAGATCCCTGAAGATTGGAAAGCTGCCGCGGTCTTCCCTCTCTTCAAAGGGGAGACACTCTAGACCCAAACTGTTACAGACCTATATCCATCCATCAAACGAATCCCACCGTACCTTCTCCTTTATGCAATCTGGTTTCTGAGCTGGTCATGGTTGCACCTCAGCCACGCTCAAGGTCCTAAACGATATCATAACCGCCATTGATAAAAGACAGTACTGTGCAGCCGTCTTCATCGACCTGGCCAAGGCTTTCGACTCTGTCAATCACAGCATTCTTATCAGCAGACACAATAGCCTTGGTTTCTCAAATGACTGCCTCACCTGGTTCACCAACTACTTCTCAGATAGCGTTCAGTGTGTCAAATCGGAGGGTCTGTTGTACGGATCTCTGGCAGTCTCTCTGGGGATGCCACAGGGTTCAATTCTCGGGCCGACTCCTCTCTGTTTATATCAATGATGTTGCTCTTGCTGCTGGTGATTCTCTGATCCACCTCAACGCAGACGACACCATTCTGTATACAACTGGCCCTTCTTTGGTCACTGTGTTAACAAACCTCCAAATGAGCTTCAGTGCCATACAACACTCCTTTGAGGCCTTCAACTGCTTTTAAATGCAAGTAAAACTAAGTTGGCCAGGTCGCAGTTGTAAATGAGAACTTGTTCTCAACTGGCCTACCTGGTTAAATAAATAAAATAAAATAAATGTAGCACACGTTTGTTTATGTCCATCTCCCAGACATGGTTTATATGGTGCAGTGCCCCTGGTTTGTCTGTCTCTTCATCAGGCTGAGAGCATGGCTTTATGGGCTCTACAAAGTGCTCTCCCTGTCATATCACTGGAAAGCCGTATACCTACCACCCACCCACCCACACTTAAAAACAGAGGGCTCTGCACGAGGGGTGTATTGCAATAACGAAAGAGCTTTAAAAACCCAAGGGAGCTGTTTTATTTCACTTTTAAAACCTCACTTGTACTACCCACCTGTTTTACTGTTGAGAGCCATATTGAGAGGACATAGGCTACATAATAGCTGAGGTACAGTTACATATTGGTCTGTTTCACATGTCAAAACAATCAGAGTAAATCATCTAACCAGGCTTAAAACACAGCATAATCATGGAAATGCATGCTCGCTGCATATTTAGATATGGTAGCTTAGCTATAGGTTGTGTATCCACAACATGCCGACCGAGATCAGAGGAAAGGTTGGAGGCTGAAAAGTGGTCAATTGCTATGTATTCTATCACCAAGCCATCTGGAACTTACGTCACACCTAAGCCGGCCATTTTAAACCATAAACTACATGACCTTACAACCGACCCCTTGTACAGAAATACGTATTTCTCACATCTAGCTTCTCTCACTGTGTTCAAGAGATCTCCGTTACATTCTCTGTCTGTCGATACGTGGAAACCTGGGAGAGAGATTGGTCTACAGTTCACTTAAAGGCGACCATTGTTGGGGAGTAATACGTTACATGTAAGTGATTACCATAAAAGGGTAACTCCAATCCGTTACGTTCCCAGCAAAAATCTTGTAATCAGAATACAGATACTTTTGAAAAACTAGATGATTCATTCCGAGGATTACTTTTAAATTCAGAAAGGAGGTTTGCGGAAAAAAATATCTTTGACACTTCTGTTTTCTCAATGACATTCAAATCCGCATTGAAAAAAGGCGCCAGTTTAAATTTGTTCCACATGAGCGAGTCTGACCACAAGTCAGAGACCACTATGAGGACACACAAAATGGGTTTGATGGATCGCGGGACAAGAGCAGGAATGGGCTTTTGTACAGTCCAAACTATGTCTTCCAATGGTGCGACTGCTGTCGGCATCCAAAGATTATCCAACTTGAATAAACGCTTGGAGGTAAGGATGACAGCAGTGGTGTAGTCTACGGCGATATGGATATCACTTATTATTGCTATCTACATAGCGCATTGATGTGAATCACACTGTCGATCTCTCATTTAGCTATTTGCTACCTTACGGATTGTGGTTTTTGTGGATGGCATGTTGAAAAATCTAAATGTGTATTTGAACCGAATAATGATTGAATTCAATAAGTTTAAGCTGCCTATCAATCATTGTTTTTGAAACCAGTGGACAGCCTGCGACTTAAAGGGGCAATCTGTAGTTGCAACATCTATTTTCGGACATATAAATTATATATATATATATAAAAATAAAGAAAACCCTTGAATGAGTAGGTGTGTCCAAACGTTTGACTGGTACTGTGTGTACGTCCGTACATGCGTCCGTACATACAGTATGTACACACAGTACCAGTCAAAAGTGTGGACACACCTAGTCATTCAAGGGTTTTCTTTATTTTTACTATTTTCTACAGTGTTGAATAATAGTGAAGACAAACTATGAAATAACTCACATCGAATCACGAAGTAACCAAAAAAAGTGTTAAACAAATCAAAATATATGCATATTTGAGACTCTACTAAGTAGCCACCATTTGCCTTGATGACAGCTTTGCACACTCTAGGCATTCTCTCAAGCCACACCTGGAATGCTTTTCCAACAGTCTTGAGCACTTGTTGGCTGCTTTTCCTTCACTCTGCGTTCCAACTCATCCCAAACAATCTCAATTGGGTTGAGGTCGGGTGATTGTGGAGGCCAGGTCATCTGATGCAGCACTCTATCACTCTCCTTCTTGGTCAAATAGCCCTTACACAGACTGGAGGTATGTTGTGTCATTGGATGGTTTGTCCTTGCATCCATAGCTCTGCCTGTTAATCTGAGTGGTTACATTTCTCCAGGACCATCCCTGAGCTTTTTACCAAAACAGAGGTGGGGCGACCGTTTTGTTATTGCTTCATCTGTGGATTATCAAGATATCAAAGTGTCACCACCAAAAAGTTTAACAATAGGCCTATAGCAAATTCAGCATATGGCATTCATTTTTAGAGCCTAATCAGTCCATGACAATAAAATCATAAACAACAGAGTAGGGCTGGCAAATAAGTCCTTCGTTTTGGGGTTATGCTCATGTAAAACGATTTGGCTCATCTATACTTCCATATTTCCAAGTCCTATTCTTGAAGATCAAGGGGTATAACATTTATTGGAATGAATGGAATTCTGATAGACTTTGGTTATTAATATAAATAAATAATTTAATAGTATTCTTCTATGTAGTAGAAAGTAGAGGTCAACCGATTAATCGGAACGGCCGATTAATTAGGGCCGATTTCAAGTTTTCTTAACAATCGGAAGTCTGTGTTTTGGGGTGCCGATTTGCCATTTTAAAAACGTTTTCTTTTTACACCTTTATTTAATCTTTATTTAACTTGGCAAGTCAGTGAATAACACATTCTTATTTTCAATCACGGCCTATAAACGGTGGGTTAACTGCCTCGTTCAGGGGCAGAACGACAGAGTTTCACCTTGTCAGCTCGGGGGACCCAATCTTGAAACCTTACAGTTAACTACTCCAACGCAATAACGACCTGCCTCTCTCTCGTTGCACTCCACAAGGAGACTGCCTGTTACGCAAATGCAGTAAGCCATGGTAAGTTGCTAGCTAGCATTAAACTTATCTTATGAAAAACAATCAATGTCCTGCGTTGCATATAATCTGACTGAGCATACAAGAATACAAGTATCTGACTGAGCGGTGGTAGGCAGAAGCAGGCACGTAAACATTCATTCAAACAGCGTGCTTTTTGCCTGCAGCTCTTCGTTGTGCATCAAGCTGTTTATGACTTCAAGCCTATTAACTCCCGAGATGAGGCTGGTGTAACCGAAGTGAAATGGCTAGTTATCGCACGCTAATCGCTCTGAGCCTTGGGGTGGTTGTTTCCCTTGCTCTGCATGGGTAACGCTGCTTTGATGTGGTGGCTGTTGTCTTGTGTTGCTGGTTCGAGCCCAGGGAGAAGCGAGGAGAGGGACAGAAGCTATACTGTTACACTGGCAATACTAAAGTGACTATAAGAACATCTAATAGTCAACGGTTAATTAAATACAAATGGTATAGAGGGAAATAGTCCTATAATTCCTATAATAACTACAACCTAAAACTTCTTACCTGGGAATATTGAAGACTCATGTTAAAAGGAACCACCAGCTTTCATATGTTCTCATGTTCTGAGCAAGGAACTGAAACGTTAGCCTTCTAACATGGCACATATTTTACATGGAACATATTGCACTTTTACTTTATTCTCCAACACTTTGTTTTTGCATTATTTAAACCAAATTGAACATGTTTCATTATTTACTTGAGGCTAAATTGATTATATTGATGTATTATATTTAGTTAAAATAAGTGTTCATTAAGTATTGTTGTAATTGTCATTATTGCAAATAAAAAATACATGTAAAAAAATTGGCCGATTAATCGTATCGGCTTTTTTGGTCCTCCAATAATCGGTATCGGCGTTGAAAAATCATAATCGGTCGACCTCTAGTAGAAAGCGATGGGTTAGAAGGAGCCTACATAACCAACCCATAAAGTCAAATTTAACATCAATTTATCCTGCAATAGATGTCCTTCAATTGGTAACATATATTTTTGTGTTCTTCTAATGACTCTTAAGGGAAAAGTAATCTAAAAGTAAAGGAATAATCAGATTACATTTCTGAGTTTGGGTAATCCAAAAGTTGTGTTACTGATTACAAATGTTGGACCGTTCACTAGAAGCTGTTACGGATTACATTTAGAAAGTAACCTACCCAAACCTTACGGTAACAAGGCATTGAAATGGAAAATAGCACATATGATTTTGTCATGTGTAGGCATTATTGTGGTAGATCTCAAAAGGACACTTCTTATACAAGGCTCTTGTTTCATTTGGACCAAGAAAGATGTCAACCAAGTATGTAACAGTCAGTTTTTCGAGGCAAAGTTCAAACAAATACTACCATACAAATGCAAACTAGCACAAACATATTCACCAATGCATACAAATCAACTCCGTGTAGAATTGTACAACACGCATGCATTCAGTCTTAAAAATACATGCACACGGATTCATTCTCACAAAAGCAAAGCCAGAGTGACAGCCGTTCAGGATTTTCAAACACATGCAATCACACATCATAACAGTGTTCTGCAGACAGGAGAAGTGTAATTGAGCCCACGTAATCCCTGTACCACGCAGGGCCCTCCGCTGTCGCAGGGCCCTCCGCTGTCGCAGGGCCCTCCGCTGTCGCAGGGCCCTCCGCTGTCGCAGGGCCCTCCGCTGTCGCAGTGGAGACATTGCTAATGTTGTAAATGACTATTGTAGCTGGAAACGGCTGAGTAATCTAAATAGACGTACAGAGGCCCATTATCAGCAACCATCACTCCTGTGTTCCAATGGCACATTGTGTTAGCTAATCCAAGTTTGTCATTTTAAAAAGGCTAATTGATCATTAGAAAACCATTTTGCAATTATAACATTAACCCTTAACCTAGCCCCAAAACTAAACCTTACTCTACCTGGAACTCTAAACCTAAGCCCCAAAATAGCTATTTCCTTGTGGGGACCGGCAAAACGTCCCCACTTGCCCAAATTTTCCTTCTTTTACTATCCACGCACACACACGCACCTCCACCCCTTCCTTCTTCCTCAATTGACCATGTATAACCCAACCATGTATAACCCGGCAGGTAGCCTAGTGGTTAGAGCGTTGGACTTGTAACCGAAAGGTTGCAAGATAAAACCACCGAGCTAACAAGGTAAAAATCTGTCGTTCTGCCCCTGAACAAGGCAGTTAACCCACTGTTCGTAGGCAGTCATTGTAAATAAGAATTTGTTGACTTGCCTTTGAAAAAATATATAACCCAACCCTGGCAGCCCCACTCTCCTTGCAATCCATGTAATGTGTTCAATATGAAGGTCAGTGCTGCAGAGGATGGTTGGAGCCCTACAAGATGATCATACTGAACGTCCTTGTGCTGTCAGCCTGCAGAGTGATCGAATGGGTGACTAACCCTGGAATAGAAACACACGCATGTACACTCACAAGTGGATGGGGATACTGGGACCTTCAAAAGGGCTCTCTTATGATGGATACTTTTTAAAAAGCCTCTATCTAGTCAGACATCTCTCTCTGACATCCATTTATCCATGCTGTATTTATTTTTTTAGACTTCTGTTTGTCCTTCTTTCAGTGTCCTTCTTTCAGTGTCCTTCTTTCAGTGTCCTTCTTTCAGTGTCCTTCATTCAGTGTCCTTCTTTCAGTGTCCTTCTTACAGTGTCCTTCTTACAGTGTCCTTCTTTCAGTGCATTTAGAAGCTGAGTCCTAAGGGACTGTATCTGATCTGTTAGGAGAGAGGATGAGAGCCGCACTAAACAAACATTATGGATCACTTCTTGTGCCTGTGCTGCACTGACACGTGTGTGTGTGTGTGTGTGTGTGTGTGCGCGCGAGCGTAGGGAGAATGCAGGTCGGAGGTTATGTAGTCGCAGGAGCCAGTGACTTTAAGAGGATCTGACAGCCGATGCTGAATGAATAATCGAAAAGCTTCGATGGGCAGAGGGGGTTAGGTGAGGGCTGTGTTCGTAACATGTCTGCAGGGAATGGCAAAGGCACACGCATGCAGACACACACACATTCGGAGTAAAAAGGTCAACGTCAGTGAAGAGACAAACACGAGCTATGGCCCTGGAAAACAAGAGGGGGTGAACAGGGGTTCTTTGACTGGTTGACCCCGACCGCATGACGACGCTAAAGTGGCGCTAACGCTAGCACAGTCCAATGAAACTAGCCCTGCTGTCCTAGACCAACCTATAGTCTAAGAGACGGTCTACAAACCCTACAGTAGGCTAACGCTATGCTAACATGCTAAGAAGATTAGCCTGCCCCTGAAGATCAGTGAGTCTGGTACACAATGTTCTTCTCTTGGGAAAAATCGGGAAAAGCCGCAAGCACGTAGAGTACTGTGTTTTCCACTACACAGCTGTAGCTTAAGCTAAGTGTGAAAGAGGTCAGCGAAGGTTGCCGAGCCATTACAACCATCATACAACACCGGCTGTCTGCAACATGCCTCGGTTTCTACAACAAAGGACCCGGAGGTGAAAGGTCTAAAGAAAACAGAGTCCTGATGACGGTCAACTCAAGCACAGTGGGGGGGGGAAACAGAGTCACCTTTGCACAATGACAAAATCAGCTGCTCCATAGAAAAGGTACAGTAGAGTGAATATGGCTTGGCAGTTGGCACACATAGTACAGAGTGGCTGCGGCAGCAGCACAGAGCATTAAAACTTTTACGAGGAGAGGGCTGTGTGGGTGGGTACAGGGGAAGGCATATACATACCGGATCAATTGTGTGTAGGTGTGTCGGTGCGCGCACACGCTTCTGTGTCTGTGCAGTAGCCAGCACACACTATGCGTGAAAAGTCATGTCCCCAATTACAATGCACATTAGGTATGTCATGGCAGCATACCCCAGGACAGTGACAGAACATTACAGTACAATTTGGCTGTACTGTAGCTGGCAGCGTTTGGCTGGGGAGGAAGGAAAGACACTGGACAAGGGGGAGGGCTAGGACTGAGTGGGCCCTCCCAGGGCTTTACAGTGCGACCATTTTACATGCATACGCGCCTAAACATAGATGTGTGAGATCTGAAAAAGTCAAGTATGTGCACATGTGCGAGTTGTGATCTATGGCAAGAAAAATGCTGTCGTGGGTATTTTCAAAGTATTTCATCCATTTTGTTTTATAGCTGGTAGCTAATCACAAAAACCATACAGCTATCCCACCTCGTGGAGCAATGTGACATTTTTAGAAACGCACAGGCATAGAAGCTGGCTGAATTTACCCGAGAGTCTACTAAAGTGTGACTTTGTCCTTGTTTTTCTTGGCATTTACACCATTTTGCTCATATACTAGGTTGTTTTTCAATGTTAGTTGGAGGTTCCTCAACTGCTGTTGCTGTGAAGAGAGACAGAGAATTTCATCTCTCACAGACAGACGTGAATCCCACCGTTACAATGGTAGCGTCCCGACCGTTTAAAGGGACAGCTGAACAATTTGTCTCACCTAAGTCAGGGGTTCCCAAACTTTTTCACTCAGACCCCGTTCCAGCATTGGGGAACATCTAACATCTACTTCTATTGGCACGAGCACTGTTCATGACAAACTGTTCACACCCCTCTTGTTGGCTGAGACAACATTCTGCAGGTTCAAAGCTTATTTCCTGCAATTTCAAAAATGTTGTCATGGGGTGCTGGGAAATGTTTACGTTTTAAAGCTCATTTTATTGCAGTTCTATACATCTTGCCATGTCTAATGTGTATTCATGTGACATTTGAGTGACTCGAACATTACTACATTGAACAAAAATATAATCGCAACATGTAAAGTGTTGGTCCCATGTTTAATTAGCTGAAATAAAAGATCCCAGAAATTATTCTCAATTTTTTTTGCATACATTTGTTTACATCACTGTTATTGAGCATTTCTCCTTTGTCAAGATAATCCATCCACCTGACAGGTGTGGCATATCAAGAAGCTGATTAAACAGCATGATCATTACACAGGTGCACCTTGTGGTGCAGACAATAAAAGGCCACAGATGTCTGAAGTTTTGAGGGAGCGTGCAATTGGCATGCTGACTGCAGGACTGTCCACTAGAGCTGTTGCTGTTCATTTCTCTACTATCAGTTGCCACCAACGTCGTTTTAGAGAATTTGGCAGTATGTCCAACTGGCCTCACAAACACAGACCACGTGTATGGCGTTGTGTGGGCAAGCGCTTTGCTGATGTCAAAGTTGAAAACAGAGTGCACCATGGTGGCGGTGGGGTTATGATTCCACAATTGGATTTTATATACTGCAACTTGAATGCACCGAGATACCGTGACGAGATCCTGAGGTCCATTGTCGTGCCATTCATCCGCCGCCATCACCTCATGTTTCAGCATGATAATGCACTGCCCCATGTCGCAAGGATCTGTACACAATTCCTGGAAGCTGAACATTTTCCATTTCTTCCATGGCCTACATACTCACCAGACATGAGTATGTCACCAGACAATATCCAGCAACTTCGCACAGCCATTGAAGAGTGGGACAACATTCCACAGGCTACAATCAACAGCCTGGTCAACTCTACGCAAAGGAGATACCAGATGCTGACTGGTTTTATGATCCACATTTTGTTGCGTTACAGACTTATTCTAAAATGGATTTAAAAAATATCAATCTACACACATTATTCTATAATGACAAAGCGAAAACAGGTTTTGGGAACCCACAGTTTGGGAACCACTGACCTAAGTGACTCAAACATGAGGGTACATTATAAATGATTGAGCACGGAACACTTAAAAAAAACTTTTATAGATCAATTTTGAGTGACTTATCATAAAAACACTCTTCCTCAAATACATTCATTGCGCGCCTAAATTTAATTCTGTGCTCGTAACTTTTTCAACTTAGGGGCACATGTGCTACTTGTATAAAATGTCAGCGTAGAGCCCTGCTGTAACGATCTGGGCATAGGGGGTGCAGGAGGCAAAAAGTTCAGGATAGCGTTTATTACGCACAGGGACAAAATAGCGCTCCCCAAGAATACCGGGTGCACAATAACCAATGCCCAACACAATACATACTGCCACACACTAACACAGTGGGAAAAATAGTTCAGCCCACACAAAGAGCAGGCGGGCCGACCAGCTTAAATAGCCCAACTAATCAACCTCAACAAGGAACAGCTGAAACTAAACAGACAAAACAAACAAAAGGGATCGGTGGCAGCTAGTAGGCCGGTGACGACGACCGCCGGCGCCACCCGAACAGGGAGAGGAGCCACCTTCAGTAGGAGTCGTGACACCTGCCTCCTCAGCGAGAGTGTGTGCGTGTGTGTGCGTGTGTGTGTGTGTGTGTGTGTGTGTGTGTGTGTGTGTGTTGAACGGAGAGGTGACAGGAGGTGACTACACTTGTCGGCAGAAGAGGCAGAGAGGAACCGTGACATTTCTGGCTCCCATCAAAAAGGTCAAGCTTTAATTATCTCAAATGCCAGCGAGCATGCACCTGCAAAAATAGGCTCAGGGATGATCTGTCTGTGTGTCCGTGTGTGTGTCCGTGCCGAGTGTGGTGGCCCTCTCCTCTCCTAGCTCTTGCCGTATTAGACACACACACACACACACACACACACACACACACCACTCTGCGCTGCTGTCCGCCTAAAGCCATATGTCTATGAGCACACATACACCACTGAACTGACAAATCTACAACCAACACATGCACGCACGCACACACGGGCACACCGAGTAAGCCATCAGACTAAGCATCTTACCACCCACTAGTCAGCATCACTGACATACAGCCATTCCTAGAATCACACCACTGTACTAAAAATCACAAAGCTATATTAAGAATCACGATTGACATCAGACTCCAATTAGTTTAGAAGGAAGCACATTAAAATTAAAAGCACACAGACTACCCCACATATTAGTGTTGTCACAATACCAGTATCGCGATACTACAATACCAGATTTTCCTTGGCCAAATGTTTTATTTTTTAAAATACTGTGTGCTATAGCTAAGAAAATAAACAAATGTGACTCTGGGTGACCTAATGCTGTTTGTTTCCTGACATGAGGACTGTTTTAGGTCAGTTTCATGTTTTGTTTACTTTGCTTCCTTACACCTTAGTATCGCAATACTGGTATTGTGACAACATTAGTCCACATCCAGCTTCAAAACAGACACACACACCCACAGGCCCACATCCAGTAAAAACATGCGCCCCCCCCCCACCCACACAGGCCCACATCCATTAAAAACATACCCACACACACACAGGCCCACATCCAGTAAAAACATGCCCACACACCAGTAAAAACACACACACACACACACACACACACACACACAGGCCCACATCCAGTAAAAACATGCCCACACACACAGGTCCACATCCAGTAAAAACATGCCCACACACACACACACAAACACACACACACACACACAGGTCCACATCCAGTAAAAACATGCCCACACACACACACACGCACGCACGCTGTGTCCAAGTTTTTCCGGCATCAATTCTGCCTTTCTCTCTGAGAAAACATGTAGGGCTGGTCCCGCTGTTTACACAGCTGGTCGTATGGAAATGATTGCTTCATATGAAATATGAACAGAGCAGAGCAGAGAAGTGAGGGGGGGGGGGCTCTTCTGCTTTACTTCTGTATCATGTCCCCCAACCTTTTGAATGTACAATTATATTTGTGTTTGAATTAACTTTGGCCAGATGCCTTTTATGAAGTTGTTCCACTGAAAATCCATTGCGCTACGTTTTTGCCCATTGAATAACAGTCAAAAAGCCTACAAACGTTTTAAAAACGACAAGGCTACTTCCTGCAAAACAAAGCACCACTTGCATACCGTACAGCGCCAGTGTGGAGGTGAAGCTAAAGGCTAAATGTAGAGAGTGAGAGAATAAGGAGACAGCAGTGAAAAGGTGTGCATGAGGAAGAGAGGCAGCGGGGAGAGGCATGAGGAAGAGAGGCAGCGGGGGAGAGGCAGGCAGCGGGGAAGAGGAAGAGAGGCAGCGGGGAGAGGCAGTGAGGAAGAGAGGCAGCGGGGAGAGGCATGAGGAAGAGAGGCAGCGGGGAGAGGAGTGAGGAAGAGAGGCAGCGGGGAGAGGAGTGAGAGAGAGGCAGCGGGGAGAGGAGTGAGAGAGAGGCAGCGGGGAGAGGCATGAGGAAGAGAGGCAGCGGGGAGAGGCATGAGGAAGAGAGGCAGCGGGAGAGGAGTGAGAGAGAGGCAGCGGGGAGAGGCATGAGGAAGAGAGGCAGCGGGGAGAGGCATGAGGAAGAGAGGCAGCGGGGAGAGGCGTGAGAGAGAGGCAGCGGGGAGAGGCACGAGGAAGAGAGGCAGCGGGGAGAGGCACGAGGAAGAGAGGCAGCGGGGAGAGGCACGAGGAAGAGAGGCAGCGGGGAGAGGCATGAGGAAGAGAGGCAGCGGGGAGAGTCATGAGGAAGAGAGGCAGCGGGGAGAGGCATGAGGAAGAGAGGCATTGGGGAGAGGCGTGAGAGAGAGGCAGCGGGGAGAGCAGTGAGAGAGAGGCAGCGGGGAGAGGAGTGAGAGAGAGGCAGCGGGGAGAGGAGTGAGAGAGAGGCAGCGGGGAGAGGAGTGAGAGAGAGGCAGCGGGGAGTGGAGTGAGAGAGAGGCAGCGGGGAGAGGCGTGAGAGAGAGGCAGCGGGGAGAGGAGTGAGAGAGAGGCAGCGGGGAGAGGAGTGAGAGAGAGGCAGCGGGGAGAGGAGTGAGAGAGAGGCAGCGGGGAGAGGAGTGAGAGAGAGGCAGCGGGGAGAGGAGTGAGAGAGAGGCATGAGAGAAGAGGGACACGCAGAGAAAGAAAGAGAGGGAAAGAGAGAGAAACACTGCGGTTGTGCTTCTGTGGTCTGGAGTTGTGGTCTTTGCTGTTTTTCCCCCCCAGTCAGTCCCATACTAGCAAAATGTCTCTGGACTCAGTTCTACCCTCTACTATCCCATCACGGCCTCTCTGGATAGGTCCAAATAGTCTTCAAAAGCTTACCGACCTCGTCTCCTTTCCTTCACGACCACTAGCCTAACAAGATAAGACTGTGAAATGATTTTATTTATCTATCAGTGGTTACACAGTAGGGCCCTGAGTCTTTCTAGGTCAAGTCACGTGGGAAGAAAGGAAAGGAATGGAAAGAAAGGAAATGAGAAAAGGCAGCTTCGTCCAGAGTATTGGAACGGTGCCAGTCTCTGAATCTCCCTGGTTGCCATGTCTTCTTGAGAGGTCATTTCTCCCTGCTTGCCTTAAGAGTTGAGTCATCTGTGTAGAATTCAACAGCACACCATCAACTACTCAAATAATCCTAAATAGAAGGTCTATCTACATTTGAAACATTTCCTCAATCTTCAATTTCTGCATGACCGTCTGCCTCACACGGTAGTGTACTGGGAGTGGAGTTACCCTTCTGGGAATTAGTTGTAAGAGCAAGACCCTAATATACCATTCATTTAACGAGTGCGTGTGCGTGTGTGCGTATATGTGTGTGTGTGTGTGAGTGAGTGAGAGAGAGAGAGAGAACGTTCATCTCCACACACAGAGACAGCAAGCAGTCTTCCAGCTATCTATTACTTCCAGGAAGAGGACAACAGCTCTCCACAGCAGAGGGGCTTCCAGCCCCCGTCACACTGAGCAGGAAAAGCCCACTCCTAATCAGGTCCATATTGCTGAACACAACCACAGCCCCTTCAGCTAGACTCAACACTCCCCCACCCACTGACACACTCCCCCACCCACTGACACACTCCCCCCACCCACTGACACACTCCCCCCACCCACTGACACACACACACACACACACACACACACACACACGTCCAAGAGAAGGTTACATAATTTTTCAATCTCATGAGCAGTGACACAGCTGGCTGAAAAGGATGTCGTATTATTCTCATTCAATCATCTCCTAATATTCAATAATTTCCTTATATCCGGAGCACGTCTCACTCACACACACACACGGCCTAAACCTGTGTAAGACATGCGTCTGGCTACATTATTTGATCTGCTTGAGCCTTTCTAAAAACAGGAAGAGGCCTCTGCTGTGCTTGAGTGCGTCATTGGATCTTTTGTCATTGGAGATTTTATGTTGAAACCTGGTTAAGTGTTTTGTATAACCTTGGAGTTATGTTGAAACACAGTGAAATGTTTTGTATAACCTCAATTCTCTTGCGACAGATATTTTTTCTTCTTCAAATATTTCTATGAAGTATATAATACAAAAATAAAAATAAAGATCCAATGACGTGCCAAAGCACAGCAGAGGCGTTACACCAGTCTAGTCCTTCACTGTGTGTGTGCGTGCGTGTGTGTGCGTGCGCTGTCTACTTGTGTGTACTGACCCAAACCAGTGCGCCGCTAAACAGGGTGACAAGAGCCACCACATGGATACCAGTCCACTGTGTTTTAGCGTAGCTGTTGTTTATATTGCCAGGCAAAAAAACACATCCAGCTTGCCAACCTAAATGTCACATGTATTACTGAGGGCTTATTTTAGAAGCTTGTTTACTGGGACGCTCGCGTCGAGGAGCAGCTTCAGGTCCGGAGCAATTAAAGTGATTTCAATTATGAGTGTGTGTGTGTATGTGTGTGTGTGTAAAAGGGGGGAGCGGGAAGGCAGACGATTCAGAAGAACGTTGCACAAGGTCTTATTGGTCTGCGTGTCCCAACTAGGGCTGTTACGGTGACCATATTACCACAGTCAGATTCATATCCACAGTCAAATTCCACATGACTGTTTATTCACGGTAACTATGCATCTCCAAAACGGAGCTCTGATGCTGCTGATGGTCTTTAGGAGCCAACCGAACCTGCTAACTGCCAGTCGTTAATGGCCTGGTGCTCAGCGATCTATTGTCCCTCTAATCGCTGACAATTACATTTTAGTAATTCAGCAGACACTCTTATCCAAAGCTACTTACAGTTAGTGCATTCAAAGGCCAAGAGAATAGAGGTGGCAGAATGGAGAGCTCGGGCTCGGGTGTAGGATTTGAGGATACCCTGAAGGTAGTTCCTCCTCTTGCTGCTGCGTAGGCAAGCACCATGGTCTTGTCGCGGATGTGAGCTTAGACTGGAAGACAGAATTTGGCATGGTTGGGAAGGTTGAACACCAGGAGGGCTGCAGCATTCTGGATAAGTTGCAGGGGTTTGATGGCACAAACTGGGAGCCCAGCCAAAAGCGAGTTGCAGTAGTCCAGACGGGAGATGAAAAGTGCCTGGATTAGGACTTGCAGCGCTTCCTGTATAAGGTAGGGTCATACTCTACGGATGTTGTAGAGCATGAACCTGGGTGTCAGAAGGGGGGGGGGGGAAGTTGAGTGTCATCTACATAGCAATGATAGGAGAGACTGTGGATATGACGGAGCATAGTGACCTGGTGTATAGAGAGGAGAGGGCATATAACTGAGCCCTGGGGGACACTAGTGAGAGTAGGTGTTGCAGACACAGATCCTTTCCACGTCGCCTGGTAGGAGCAGCCTGCCAAGTAGGATGCAATCCAAGAGTGTGCAGCGCCTGAGACGCCCAGCCCTGAGAGGGTGGAGAGGAGGATCTGATTGTTCACAGTGTTTAAGCAGCGGATAGATCTAGGAGAATGATAACAAAGGAGAGATAGTCAGCTTTGGCAGTGTGAAGAGCCTCCATCACACAGAAAAGAGCAGTCTCGGTTGAGTGACCCGTCTTGAAGCCTGACTGGTTTGGGTCAAGAAGATCGTGCAGAGAGAGACAACGGGAGAGTTGATCAGAGAGAGCACTCAAGTGTTTTGGAAGGAAAAGAAAGAATGGCTACAAGTCTATAGTTTTTGACGTCAGATGAGTGTTTGTTTCTTGAGGAGGGGAGTGACTCGGGCAGTTTTGAAGTCAAATGGGATGCAGCCACCGGGAATGTTGCCAATGCGCTCCACTGGTGCCAATAAGATAGGCTATACTGTTGTTCGCTCATTTAAGTTGAGAATTTTGATAACTAAAAGACAGATTAGTCTTTTCATTGTCTTCTCTTTATAGCAATAACCATGTGCTTTCCAAACTATGTTTTCCTGCGATTGTATTTTGAAATATTGTGATATGCCTGCCTTGGATATTGTGATATGCCTGCCTTGGCCTCTACTTTTCAGACAGTCGCAACTAATCTGCCCAAATTGGGTGCGTTGCCTTTCCTTCCGACTGTAGGCAAAGCGATTTAAAACAATCCACAACGTATTTTTCTTAAAGAAGCGAATGGCCAACACATTCTTATTTTCAATGACGGCCTTGGAATTGTGGGTTAACGTTCTGCCTCGTTCAGGGGCAGAACGACAGATTGGAACCCCTGAGCTGACAAGGTAACAATCTTGCAACCGCACAGTTAACCAGTCCAACGCTCTAACCATTGCACTCCACGAGGAGCCTGCCTGTTACGCGAATGCAGTAGAAGCCAAGGTAAATTGCTAGCTAGCATTAAACTTATCTTATAAAAAAACAATCAATCATTAAATCACTAGTTATAACTACTAATCCAGTTTAGAAGGCAATATTAACCAGGTGAAATTGTGTCATTTCTCTTGCCAGGGTATATGCAACAGTTTGGGCTGCCTGGCTCATTGCGAACTAATTTGCCAGAATTTTACGTAATTATGACATACATTGCAGGTTGTGCAATGTAACAAGTATATTTAGACTTAGGGATGCCACCTGTTAGATAAAATACCGAACGGTTCCGTCTTTCACTGAAATAATAAACGTTTTGTTTTCGAAATGATAGTTTCCGGATTCGATCATATTAATGACCAACGGCTCGTATTTCTGTGTGTTATTATGTTATAATTAAGTATGATTTGATAGAGCAGTCTGACTGAGCAGCAGCAAGCCCGTAATCATTCATTCAAACAGCACTTTCGTGCGTTTTGCCAGCAGCTCTTCGCAAGCACAGCACTGTTTATGACTTCAAGCCTATCGGCTGGTGTAACCAATGTGAAATGGCCAGCTAGTTAGCTGGGTGTACGCTAATACTGTTTCAAACGTCACTCGCTTTTAGATTTGGAGTAGTTATTCTCCTTGCGCTTTTGTGGAGCGATGGGTAACGATGCTTCGTGTGTGTCTGTTGTCGATGTGTTCCTGGTTCGAGCCCAGGTAGGGGCGAGGAGGGGGACGGAAGCTATACTGTTACACTGGCAATACTATAGTGCCTATAAGAACATCCAATAGTCAAAGGTATATGAAATACAAATGGTATAGAGAGAAATAGTCCTATAAATACTATATTAACTACAACCTAAAACCTCTTATCTTGGAATATTGAAGTCTCATGTTAAAAGGAACCACCAACTTTCATATGTTCTCATGTTCTGAGCAAGGAACTTAAACGTGAGCTTTTTTACATGGCACATATTTTACATGGCACATATTTTTACATGGCACACATTTTTACATGGCACACATTTTTACATGGCACATACTACTTTCTTCTCCAACACTTTGTTTTTGCATTATTTAAACCAAATTGAACATGCTTCATTATTTATTTGAGGCTAAATTGATTTTGATGTTTTATATTCAGTTAAAATAAGTGTTAATTCAGTATTGTTGTAATTGTGTTGTCATTATAAAAAAATTATTATTATTTATTATTTTAAATCGGTATCAGCTTTTTTGGTCCTCCAATAATCGATATTGGCGTTGAAAAAAATCATAAAATCGGTCGACATCTAATAATTAGGCTTTATAATTTTGCCAATTTAATTCAATTTACTTTTGGAAAACATGAGCTTCCACAAGCCTTATGGACGTGCTGCCTACGCTTACATATTCAAAACATAACCGGAAGTAACCACCATTCGCTATTCGAATATTCAAAACATAACCGGAAGCCACCATTCGCTATTCGAAAAGCTACGCTTACATATTCAAAACATAACCGGAGTAACCACCATTCGCTATTCGAGTGCTGCCTACGCTTACATATTCAAAACATAACCGGAAGTAACCTCCATTCGCTATTCGAGTGCTGCCTACGCTTACATATTCAAAACATAACCGGAAGTAACCACCATTCGCTATTCGAAAGTCGAAAGTGCTGCCTACGCTTACATATTCAAAACATAACCGGAAGTAACCACCATTCGCTATTCGAGTGCTGCCTACGCTTACATATTCAAAACATAACCGGGAGTAACCACCATTCGCTATTCGAGTGCTGCCTACGCTTACATATTCAAAACATAACCGGGAGTAACCACCATTCGCTATTCGAGTGCTGCCTACGCTTACATATTCAAAACATAACCGGGAGTAACCACCATTCGCTATTCGAGTGCTGCCTACGGATTACTTTTTTTTGTCAGCCATTCTAAAAATCTAAACTAATTCCACCCATAGGCTGTATGTAAAGACCAGATTAAATGAAGAATAGTCTGATGGGTGAGAGTATTATCAAGTGCTTGTCAAATTATGAATGAGAGACTGATGAAGTATAGGCCTGTTCTTCATACTATCAAATAATATAAAAAGCCAGGTAATTCTAAGCTAAATGAACTAGTGTAGCCCACAGCCATTTGGCATAGCCCGATCTGGACCTAACATAAGGTCAACACAGAGTTTGCTATTCTGTTCTTCTGAAATAGAGGGCGGCAGGGTAGCCTAGTGGTTAGAGTGTTGGACTAGTAACCGAAAGGTTGCAAGTTCAAATTTCCGAGCTGACAAGGTACAAATCTTGTACAAATCTGTCGTTCTGCCCCTGAACAGGCAGTTAACCCACTGTTCCTAGGCCGTCATTGAAAATAAGTATTTGTTCTTAACTGACTTGCCTAGTTAAATAAAGGTAAAATAAAAGACCTGTCTAAAATAAAGAATGGATTTATTGTGAAGGTCTAGGCAACACTACATGGATTTATTAGACTTTTTAAAATGTAAATGTTCCAATAGCATCAGTGGCTTGTAGGCTATGCATGGAAGCCAGGAGATACTAAATGTGTTTATGTTAATTACGGTCAATTTCCGTGAGACCGGCAGTTTTTTGCATGACAATCACCGGCTGACCAAGTTTCATGACCGCCACAGCCCTTGTCCCAACATCTTCCCTATTGCCTTTCTGGACTATGGCTTAAGAACCTCCAGAATTTGAGGAAGGATTATTGTTATTACTTGAGGATAAGAAATTATAGGTGGCACCTAGAAGGCAAGATCATGTAACAAATTTTCTTCCTTTCTGCAGCTCTTGCACCAGCCTCTCTTGTCGCACCCTACCGTCATTGTAAGTAGCCGATCTGTAATGGACCGGAGCTAACTGTTGTACTGTATGACTCCCTATACAGGGGTATTGGATTTATGAACTTCCATGGCTTTTCGCCAATGTGGTGGTAGACCAGTGTGGTATGTCAGCATAGCCTGGAGCAGTGTGTGCGCCTCTGTGTGTCTCTGTGCGCATGTAGAGTATTGGAATGGAATGTCATGGGGCCAGGGGTTTGAGGGTCAGGGTTGAGGGCAGTAGATGGAGGCTGCAGCTAGGCAATGGCATACCATGACCTTACTTTGTCAGTCACATTGGACACGCTGTGCATAAGCTCACAGCCACACACTGATGTACAGTACAGAATAACCAATGACGGTACACAAAGACACACACACACACACACACACACGTGAGAATGGCAGCTGTATAAAGTACCGTACACACACTCACATTTTTTTTTAGGCTAATTGAGAATAGCAGCTGGATGCTTACACACTCAATCCCACACACACTACCAGATGGACGCCCACTAAACACAATTACCTAATAGGCCATTTTCCTCTCAATGTTACCTAATAGGGCTACAGCATGGTAGAGAGGTCAGCAATGGCAGCATGACCTAGACTAGAGGCGGGAAGGGTAAACCTATAATAGAGACATTTACTGTCACACAAGTTCCCTCTAGTGTGGCCCCAGCTAAGCGACTCGAAAGCTTCTCCATACCTCATTCACATTGAAACACGTTCAAATGGCCGCGCGAAACCACACTCTCCATCATGCTCTCCTGTATAGTATTTCATAGCCTCAAATATAGCCTAAAGTAACAACTGACAGAGAATTGTTTTTTAAATCAAATTAAAAAGACACATCCACTCAATCTCTGCATTCGCACAAATATGAAGAAAATTCCCCTTTGCGGTCGTTAAAGTCCCATGCCAGGCTATCCATTAGCTGTGTTATGCTGTAGGCTCCCATTAAAGCTGGGAGCGAGCTGAGAATCTTCCACTCATTTGTTCTGTTCCCTTACAGTGTCACCACACTGCTCAAAGTTCAGAGTGTGTGTGTGTGTGTGTGTGTGCGCGCTGTGGGGACACTCTCTAGCTAGCTACGTCTTTAGCCCGTGCAGCTAAGAGGTGAAAAGTAATTGATTGGAGTGTAGTTGTTCTATGAGTCTTTTGCTCTGTCCTCAAGGGCTTACTAGATGACTATTGATTGGTTAACTGATTGATTGATTGGCATCTGGGAGACCGTGAGTCAACAACATCATTAGGGCTGTGACAGTCATGGAATTTTGGATGATGGCTATTGGCCAGCCAAATGACCGCGGTTACTGTAATAACCATTTCAATAGCAAATAAGAATAAAGATGTACATTTTTTTTAAAGACACACATTTTCATTTTGACCTTACTCTGACGATTGTTCGTGGGGTTGGTTCTTATTTCGGGTTGACATTTTTGACAAAATATCCTCAGGAACGTAGTATTCTTTTAAACGCAGGTGTCTGTGTGTGGCAATCAAGATTTGTTGCAGGTGGTTTTGCGCATGTGCTGATACAAATCTCAATGGCAGTACCGGCACTAACAAGTTGGGTAAATAATAATTTCCCGTGGATATTTTGTCTCAAAATCCGACCAGCAGAATGACCAACCACACACACAACCCGTAGCGTAAGTTAAACGTTTATATTATTCAACATTCTGGCATGTAAGGCAACTTTCCAAGTTTTTGAGGTGCTTCGTTCCAGCTGGTATCAACAGTCTGATTTATCTGCATAAGTCAACAGATACTTTGTAACAGTGGAACGCTAGCCTACCTGATGGCATATAGTAAGAAAATACCACAATGAGAATGAGGTGCTTGCTGGATAGAAGTGTTAACATACACAATAATTATATGCACCAATGCCAAAGGAATCTGTCTTTCTACTGTATTGAATGAAGCCGTTGTGCAAAGTATTTACGTATAATACAACTCCATTCACTTTTATTGTTATGTCTGACTCTTTCTGTTGCTATCAAACTGTGTGAGGTCTCCCACATTATTTATTTTTTGGGTTATTATAGAATACTACAATACATATATAGTAAACTGTATAATACTATACACTGTAGTATCCCTTGATCACGTGTCGCACCTACTATAGAATTCTGCAGTATACTGTAGAATACTATAGTAAATACTACAGTCCGCAAAAACAGTACAGTGAATACTACAGTACTCTTCGCAAAAGCACTACTGTTTTTTTAACTATACTAATACTACAGTATTTAAAGATGCTCTATGCACTACGCACCACCATTTCCTGGTTGCTAAAATTAGAATAGTTCACCTAATTTCAGTTTGTGACAAAACAAGCAAGTATAGTGTAGAGAATCATTGTAGCATCTAAACTGCTGTGAAATATATTTTAAATATATTTAAATATCCAGCTGTCTGAAGCTGCCGTACAAAACCGAAAGTAAAAGACGCAAAAACGAAACTTAAGAATGGGAAGCCTAGAAAGTGTGCACGTAGAACAGATCTACCGCTTCTTAGACTTCGCTTTCAATGAGAATGACAGATCTATAACACACATTTCTATGTGAATTTGGTCAGGTCACCCCAAAGCTACATATTGCCGCTTTAATTTGCATATACCCTGCCCAAAGTCTTCCTTCAAACAAGCTCAGTGTTATAGTTAAACGGAGAAGCTAAGAGAGCCCCATCTGTGAAAGGGGGGAGAATGCAAAACAGAGAGATAGGATGACAGGTAACAAGGAAGATATCTGAGAAGCAGATCATAAAGGGGCAGCAGTCCAACGCGTACCCAGTACCCACTGCAGCAGACATTCAACGATGGCAGATGGGTATACATACAGACATATGCTACTATATTGTTACAAAGTCAATCAAATCAATCAAAATGTATTTATAAAGACCCTTTTCACATCAACAGTTGTCACAAGGTGCTTATACAGAAACCCAGCCTAAAATACCAAAGAGCTCGCACTGCAGACGTAGAAGCACGGTGGCTAGGAAGAACCCTAGAGAGGAACAAGGCTCTAAAGGGTTGGCCAGGCCTCTTCGGGCTAAAACAAGCTAAATGAAATACCAAACATTAAGCCACTACATAAAGTTACATGAATACTGATCTCCTACAAGAGGACAGATGCATCAATGAGCAAAACAGATCCAGTTCTGAAGGAAAATATGAGATGTTTAAAATGAAAAGGTCACAGGTCACATATCTCCTCTCCATCGCAGGACCTCAAATAGCGGGTATTGTAGCTGGTCTTATCCAGAATGATGGGCGCAGTAGCTGGTGGTGGCTCAAAAGGGCTGGGTTTTGATGAAATAATCAATTGGAGGTATGACGAGTGCTTGGCCACTCACTGGTTCTGTAGGTTACTGACGGTCTTTGCATTGTCATCAACTCGGCAGGAAGCACAGAATATTCTCATCCTAGTCCATTGTGGATTGATACTACAGTTTATTAAATAGCATAGGCTACTGTAGGTACAAACAGTACAACAACAAAAAACATTAGTGTTTGCTTAATATTTTTGGAGTCTTGACAGTCAACATAGTTGAAATTGGCTTCAATGAGTATACGCCTACGGGTCTTTATGCATTGCACTTTCCTCAAATAAAAATACTAGACTCCCGTAAATTGTATTGTGCGAGACACATTACATTGTGCGAGACACATTACATTGTGCGAGACACATCTTCCATTGGTGTGGTGTTATAGGACAGAATCATTTGAATATGTTTGGTGGAGTGTGTCTTTGGTAACTGGACAAGAGGCTGTTCTTTGGAAATGGGGATGGATACAAGCCGAATGGAGTTTGCACTGCAGGTAGACCGATGTGAATAGAAGGTTTAGAGGCACAAATAGCACGTCGCATATGGGCAACGTGCATCACGGCTGGGATAGGCTGTGCTTCCGCTGTCAAAATCCATGCCGTAACCAACCGCGTTACCGCTAAGACCAGGTTTTGGTTGGTCTTAAAGATCTCCACCAGCGCTGCCTGAAATTGGCACACATTTCTAAGGACACACCTCAGATATCGCCACCCCTCCCACCTCAGCGAGCTCATATAAGACGGGTAAACTGCCAATCCTGGCGCAACCGTTTGGGGAAAAAAAATTGCCAAGAAAAATTGCCAACGAGCGTGGATTCGGCACTTGTTTAAAGCCAGACAAAAATATAGCGCTCCATGACTTTGAATTGAATTACTTTCCTCGAGTGCAAAGCTAATCAAACTAGCCTATAAAACAGCCCGGAAATGACAAGCTGTTTCATCTGGGCTTCCTGCGATGAAGTAGGCCTATTAAACATGGATCAAATGTATGACGGACACCACCTTTGTTTTGTATCACTTGTTGTGAGTAGATGACAACAGGGATCAAATGAATAGACATGAATATGCAGGGCACATATGTTTTCAGTCAGTTTTCAATGGCATATGGATGAGGCACACAGAGAGAGCGAGAGAGAGGGAACAAGAGAAAACGAGAGAGCGATGGAAAGGATAAACAATGGTGGGGTGGGGTGGGGTGGGGTGGGGGGAACAGTAAAACAAAGAAGCATTCCTAAAATAAAACCGTTTGGACGACTCCAGGAGATGAAGAAAAAAAAGGTACACAGCGTGAGCATGATTAAATACAATACTGACCTCATTTCTATCTGCAGCAGATAGAGGGGGGGTCAGAAAGCAACATTTGAGAGGGACCTGAAATCAGGGGAAGATGAGGTATTTTGCCATGATGAATGAGGACTGGTGTGATGGGAGGCAAAGACAACAACATGGGTTTAGATGCTCTCTCTCTCCTCTCCCCCCCCCTATGAGATCATGAGCCTTGCTACCTCACACGTCCCATAGTGTCCTTACACACACCGATGAAAGCTTTTAAAGGCTTCCCGTTTGAGCATGAGTGACCAGAACATTGTGTGCAATCGCTACTGTGGCGTTCCATTTCTTCCCCTTACTTTTTGGGGTTTGGGAGAGCTATGTTTAGCAACATACTGACAAAATCATCCCCATCCATGCATAATCATATTATGTTGGAGGCACTAAGAGCCGGCCGCAAGCTGGGGAAATGTGGCTTATGGCACCAGAGGAAGACGACAACACACAACTGCCATTTTCAGGGATTTTTCATATAAAAAGGACACAGAGCCAGAGAAGGATTGGCGAGAGGGGGAAGGGTGGAACTGAAGAGAGAAAAGAAGAGAACTGCAGAGGGAGACGGAGAGAACTGCAGAGGGAGACAACTGCAGAGGGAGACAACTGCAGAGGGAGACAACTGCAGAGGGAGACAACTGCAGAGGGAGACAACTGCAGAGGGAGACAACTGCAGAGGGAGACGGAGAGAACTGCAGAGGGAGACAACTGCAGAGGGAGACAACTGCAGAGGGAGACGGAGAGAACTGCAGAGGGTGACGGAGAGAACTGCAGAGCGAGACGGAGAGAACTGCAGAGGGAGACGGAGAGAACTGGAGAGGGAGACGGAGAGAACTGCAGAGGGAGACAGAGAGAACTGCAGAGGGAGACAGAGAGAACTGCAGAGGGAGACGGAGAGAACTGGAGAGGGAGACGGAGAGAACTGGAGAGGGAGACGGAGAGAACTGGAGAGGGAGGAGGAGAGAACTGCAGAGGGAGGAGGAGAGAACTGCAGAGGGAGGAGAGAACTGCAGAGGGAGGAGAGAACTGCAGAGGGAGATGGAGAGAACTGCAGAGGGAGATGGAGAGAACTGCAGAGGGAGATGGAGAGAACTGCAGAGGGAGACGGAGTGAACCGGAGAAGGATAGAACTGGAGAGGGAGAAAGAGAAAGATGAATAGGGTAAACCCATTAGTAATTGCAAGTGGATTTGCTTTCTATGCCTCCATTCGGAGAGGATCATGATGGCCAAATGCAAATGATTCCACCCGGCAAACAATATTAGGTTTGCAACGGATCCCATTCATTTTGCTGTGGTGGTGGGGCTGGTTGCCTGCGTGGCTACGGCGGTGGCGGTGATAGATGGAAGTCTGAACTTTAATCAGAATGGCGCCCGGAGCATTTTCAGGGAGGTAAACAGGTTAATCAGTCAACCCCCCCCACGTCATGTGACCATTTCTGACACCGGCAAGCGATTCATCTCTTTCCCATCAGCACCTTCGCTGAGGCACCCCCCTCCTCCACCAGTCCCCCCTATGCCGCAGGTTGACGTTTGTCATGAATCTTGCTCTGGAGGCTGAACTGAGTGATTTCCGCTAGATGGGCCAGCTGCAAAGTCAAAATTGGCTGTATCGTAAAGATTTATGAAAACAAAAATATGCTTTATGGTCTTAATTTAAGGTTACAGTTAGGCATTAGGGTTAGTAGTGTGGTTAAGGTTAGGTTTTAAATCAGATTTTATGACTTTGTGGCTGTGCCAGCTAGTGACCACTCTGCAGAGCTACCGCCAGAACATGAGTCGTCCCAATAAATGCCAGCCTGCCCCCACGCCTCCGACACTAGCCAAAGCTGGGTAACAAATAAACAGAACCACCCCCACCTCTCTCTGTGCGCAACCATTCACTAATATAATGTACAGCATGGGTGGGGGGGACGACGACAAACACCATCCACTCTGTCACCGAAGCCAGTGAGGAACCCTGCATACCTTCACCAGTGTCCAATATAAGTACATCCCTTGGACAATAAAGTTGTTAAATTCAAAGCAACAATGCTCCCCAGAACATCGTGCCACTCCACCAGAGCCTGACAGACATGTTGGACCATTAACAGCATCTAGGACAGAACAGCCAGAACAGCTCTGCTCAGAGAGGACCTTGGGAAGACGCTGAATTAGTGCTATGATCTTAGCCCAAAATGCATTTTAGTGCCATTTCGGGGGACTGAGCAAGCTGTGTGTGTGTGTGTGTGTGTGTGTGTGTGTGTGTGTGTGTGTGTGTGTGTGTGTGTGTGTGTGTGTGTGTGTGTATGTGAGCAGTGTTTTGGGAGACAGCCGCAGACTTGCTGGAGTAATCAACGGCTCTACGGCGGCCAAGGTCAACTTCACAAGCGGTCGCCACTCATTTACGAGGCCGTGTCGACCGCTGTCCAGGCCCGGGCGAGTGGGACAACGGCGCTCCGCGTCATTAGGGTTGTTATTGTCACACTATTTACGCGGTTGGCTGAAAATTTTTTTTTTTTTAAATGTTGCACCGCCCAACGCTGTTCATTGATTGGGTGAAGAGTAGGAAACTACTGTGGTGTGGCACGAACTGTACTGTTGGTTCATATTTGCTCAGGATGTTGCAGAAGGATATGGCTGTTGTGCAATATGTCTTGAGTTAGGAAATTGGCTTTATAGGGGGCCCTGGTCGAAGGGAGGGGGGGAGAGTGGGCAGAGCTCTGGCGCCTTATGTGATGTCTTTGTTTTTCTCTGTACTCCAGAGTTCTTCGTAGAAACGATAACTCCCCCCCCACACACACACACACACACACACACACACACAGTATTACCTCCAACACTTTTTTTCCTAATCTGTGTGTGAGCCCTCTATACTGTATATGCAGTCCTAGCTAGTATAGGCTATATGTGCAGCCTTCTTCAGTCTCATTACAGCGTTAGAAACAATGCTCGAAAAACTAAATCCTCCTTTTGATCTAATTAGCACTATGCGTGTCACGCCACCGCCTCAGAGACAACGCCAACAGACTTCTCAGTCACAGATCGGTGCCTAACTCAACGTGGCAGAGGACAGGAGGGGAGGCGACCAACACCGCCACTAAAAACATTTCTGTTAGTCGTCCATGAGACGCGTGTGGTAGGAGGAGGGATAAAGGACAGAAGTGCTGGGCCTGGGAGGCGCGCATTCAAATCAAATTACATTTGACTTTGTTCAGTTGCATTGAGGAGCGGTACAGACAATCTATTCTCGTGGGGGTTTCGCCTTCCCACATGGGAGCGTTCTCACTCACTCCTATATCCTCCTACCCTGCACTTGTTTCTGCCTGTTTCTATCCATCTCGGTCCACTCACTATTTCTCTCCCACTCTCTTCTTCCTTCTCATTGTGATGGTGGTCAGAGGAAGCCGTGGACCAGTCTGGACAAACACACACACACACACTTCTCAGCATTCGAGGAATTTCCAGGGAATCTAAATATGGGTGTCATGTTCACGTCGAAATTAGGTTCATAGTCTACTACAACTGGGTCTGAAAGTATGTGCAGCTTTTGAATCTCCTTGACACATATGACAAATGCAAAGTGAATATAAGATGAGCACAGGTAGGTAGACATGATGATATAGTGGACAGCTTCAAATATGTATATCCCAGGTCTGGTGCATTTCAAGCAGGACTGTCAGTGCTGCAGGCCTGCTGAAAGTGATTCCAGAGAAGGAGGGAGGGAGGGACAGAAGGAGAGGGAGACAGCCATCTGTCAGTGGTTATGGATGAATCTGTCTCGACACCCCCCGTCCCCCGTCCAACCCATCTGCACCAACCCCCCACATCTCCACACAGAGACAGAGCGAGAGAGAGACAGAGCGAGAGAGAGAAAGGGCGGGACAGATGAAGAGAGAGGGAGAGATACACTGTAGTCAGAAACAGTAGGTAAGGAGGGAGGCAGAGCGGAATAGAGAGACAGATCGATCTCAAACGAGAGAGAAATAAGATGGGGGGAAAGGGAAGAAATAGAGATGGACAGCCAGCAACTGGGCGAAGATGCCTTTTCCCAACCTCCATTTGCACAAAACTTTCATTACCACCAATTTAGGCTGGGAGCCATATCTGTGCTGCCATTAGGGCTGGCCCACATAAATCAGTCCAATCTTCCTCGCGGGCCCTTAAATTACACCTCCGAGTTGGTTATTAAAATGTGTCGCCTGTCTCACAACACCCAGCGCGGCTGGAGATTGGACAGGGGCCCCAGACAAATCTGTTTCAGGGGGAGAGAAAAAGAGGGAGGCCTCGTCGACCAGCCAGCCCACACATAACAGGGGCAAGAAGAGGAAAATATGGCGGCTCAGACAAGCAAATCAGAGTAGCGGGATAGGAGCCTGTCATCTGGTTTGATTTATACACTCCTGACGATCTGGTTCAGTCTGGCTCGCAGCTCCCTCACCTTCTCCTCACCCCCCTCCCTCACCTCTAGAGAGTACTTCTACCCCCCCACCCCCTATTCCCAATTCCATTACCATCAACACCCCCGCCCCCATCACGTCGAAACGCAGCCTCAACGCCTCCCCTCGCAACACTCAATCAAACCCCACGGCCAGATAAGACCCGTGATGAATGGCCTAATTGAAGGGAGCGCTGGGTAATGTTGCGTCGCTCCGGTTTGGAGGCGAGAGCCGAGGGTGATTAGCCTGTAGGATTTATTGTTATTGCTGCGTTATTAAAAAATACAGACGCGTCTGGGTGGTTTAACACTGGCAGACAGAGCCCTGTAGACGGACTGCTCACACCTCAGGACGTTTTTCCTCTGGATTTCATTGAAATCCTGGTAGTCCTGACAACACACAGTAATCGGCCTCCACTTCAAAACACACACACAGGCAACGAGAGGACATTTCCACTTAAAATGCGTCCGACAAGAAACACAGTGATCTATAATTCATGGTCATGAAATGTCGCTTTTCCCCCTCCTACCCCCTTCCTGCTTTCAGCTCGGAGAAATGAAGCATAGTGTTTTTCTCGCGTGGAGTAGGCTTCAACAACATCCAAGGGGCAGAGAGAAATCCCTGTGGAACAGGGGGTTCGGCTGCAAATGGGATGATATCATTAGGTTTTCTGCACAAAATAGTCGGAAACGGTCTCAACCTTTCACATGTCAAAATGATCGCGCCTCAACAGGATCCATGGAGCCACAAATGGCTATGTATCGGGATCTAATGCGCGATGCGAGTTCGATTTGAAGAGGAGATATGCCGACCTCAGGCGTTTTCTCAGTCGTAGATGCATCTGATTATCTTAATGTTGGCCTGCCTGTAAATGCTTGTTCTTGTGGACTAAGTTCTTCTTCACGGGTCCGGACTTGTGGCACATGGGAAGATGATTCCACTTAAGGGGAAGCCAGAGGAAGGATGTACTGGTATATTATGTAAATCAAATCTCTTGGCGTTCAACGGAGGCAAACACAGGTCAAGTTAAAGAGTTGTCGTACATCGGCACAACATCGAAAAACGACGTGGAAATTCTAAATCTACCTGTGTACCATTTTCCGGCACAAACGGCGAGCATGTGTTCCTTCCTCTCGTGTGACACGCGATCGGCAGGAACAAGAAACAAACCGCTGCTAAATAGAAACGCTTGCTTGTCCTCGCCACAGTGTTGACATTCAAACAAACAACAGGCACATTTACAGGGGCCTGTACCTACGCCAGCTTCCTCTTCAAATGAACAGCCCGACAGTGCATTTGCACACACTCCAATGACCGCATGAAAGCCCACTACCACAGAAACTATAGGGAGAGAGTAAGTGTACACACACACACACACACACTGCAATCATGTCACACGCACAGCAATCCAAAACTAACCACAAGTGTATACAACATTACCCTTAAGGAGTAGCTTTCACTACCAGTAGGACACAGTGCAGTGTTTGTGATAATGAGTGATACGGTAAACTGGAGTTGACTTTCTCGTGTGTGTGTGTGCACCTGCTAACCGGTGATCTCCTCTTCCCTGCTCTAATGACAGTGCTCAGACTGATGGAGTGGTCTACTCACCGGCCAACTGTGCTTCCGGGTGGATGGCAGGTGGCCTCGATAGCTTGGGTACCCCTCTTCTGTGAGAGAGAGAGAGAGAGAGAGAGAGAGAGAGAGAGAAAACAAAGCAGAAAAAAAATTGATAGGGCAAGCAATAGTGAGAGAAAGAGGGAGTAAAGAGAGAGAGAGAAAGAGGGAGTAAAAAGAGAGAGAAAGAGGGAGTAAAAAGAGAGAGAGAAAGAAAGTGGGAAAGATCAAAAGCGTGTGGGAAAAAAAAAAAAAAGACAGAGAGGGAGAGAGAGACATAAAGAGAGGGACAAAAGGAAAAGGACATTAGCTTAAATGAAGTTTATTAGCTGTATTAGTCAGGGAGGGCTGGAGCTGTCCCCCCCACCACCACCACTCCTACCCCTAGGCTCCCAGGTCTCCTTGCAGTCTCCCCCACAAATGTCAGCCATTTGAGCCTGGCTCAGCTGGGAGGGTCAGCCATGACGGAATCCGTTACATTACAGCTGGCTCACTCACTATACCACACTTCATTTGGTTTCCTAATGGGCACTCACACTGACAAATGTTGCTACTGTAGCTACTGTAACAACGTTAGGACGCAGTGCTTTAAATTCATAGATCGGCGTCGGATACAGGCAGGAGATACAGGCGGGAGATACAGGCGGGAGATACAGGCGGGAGATACAGGCGGAGAGCCCTACAAATCCTTCACTCACTGGCAATGTCTTTTGCTGTGCAACTAAGTATTCATTAGGGTACACCGTAGCGAAAACACATCCTAAATGTACAAGTTCATGTTGTCCCTGCCTGTTTGGGTCCATTTTCTTCCGTTTTGTACCTAATGAATATGACCATGGACTCACGGCTTCAGCCATGTTGTAAAGGCCCAGTCTTTAATACAGGGAGAGGAGATGCAGTCCCATGTATTGTACCCACAGCTGCCTGTGTCCTCCAAACAAGTGACAGATATGGGATGAAGTGAGAGGGAAAGGGGGGGGGGGGGGATAAAACAGGATACGTTCCATTTTTCATCCCTCCCATCAAGTCTGAAGGCAAAGCTGAGCCACTAATGTCCATTGTGTCTGGTGAGGAGGCCCCGACTAAATGTGTGTCTGGCACAAGTGTGTGTCAGTGTGTGTAAACCTATCTTACTACAGTATGTCTATGGATGTGTGTGTGTGTGTGTGTGTGTGTGTGTGTGTGTGTGTGACATGAAAACATATGGGTGTACGTGTGTGTGTGTGTGTGTATACATAGTGATTGACTGATGTGTCTGTGTGTGTGCGCGCATGCTTGCGTGTGTGCGATCAACTGATGCGTGTGATAGAGAAAGGGTAGGTCATGGCAGTAGCCCCACAGCCACCAGACAGACAGGCCCCACCAACCCAGCTGGTTCATGATATCCATTATGATTTACGTGCCAAGAGGAGCCCGCCGCCGAACAAAGACACACAGACACACACACAGAGTGAGTGTGTGTGTGTGTGTGTGTGTGTGTGTGCCTGAGAGAGAGAGAGAGCTTCCACTGTTTCATATTTCCCCTCCTGTCCATCCATTCATCCCTCCTTCATTTCTCCTTTTCCTCCTCTCTTGACCAGGCTGGCTGTTCCAAGCGGTGGGCCGTTTTCCGTTTGCAACTAGAGAGGGCATTTTTGGATTCTGCACATGTAAAATCAAACCACTCAGTTCTACAAAGGCCTCGATCGGCACTACAGACAGAGCAACGGTAACGATCGTGCTGCATCTGAAATGAAGACATGGCCAGCTGGATTGATTGGTAACCCAGCAGCCCTGCAGAACAGTAATGTGCCAGAACTAGAAAGTGATTTGTTCAATGTTATCAGTTCAAGGGTTTGTTTGTCCGCTGAAAACCGAGGCAGCTGTCAAACACACTGTAGACACATTATAACCTTTGGCTCTGGGAATGAAGCTCATTTTCTTTTTATTGGCTAGCTTCGCACTCCTATTGGCTAGCTACGCATACTTAATGACTGACTTGGCATTCTGATAGGCTGGCTACACGTTCACTCGTTGTTGATAACACAACAAAGCACAATGAATGAAGGACCAGACCAGATATGATGCATGTAACCTGGCAGTGGAGGATTTGAGAAAAAGAGGAGGTTATACTTTATGATTCAGTTCTTTATGATTTGTTTCTTTATGAGGCTTCAGCAGCATAATCGTCCAACGCCCTCACTCACTCACGCACTCACGCACTCACGCACTCACGCACTCACGCACTCACGCACTTGGTGGGAAACAATGGAGGGATTCTCATGAAGCTGGGATTTAAAAAGAGTATTCACGGACCGCCAACAGAATTAGAGGGCCAAATGCCAAGGAGCAGATCGGGGTCCTCTTCAGCTGGAGAGACTGACTGACAAACAACGAGGACACTTGACTTCAGGGAGCACAGGGTGACCAAAGAGAGATGGAGAGAGGGAGCACAGGGTGACCAAAGAGAGATGGAGAGAGGGAGCACAGGGTGACCAAAGAGAGATGGAGAGAGGGAGCACAGGGTGACCAAAGAGATGATGGAGAGAGGGAGCACAGGGTGACCAAAGAGAGATGGAGAGAGGGAGCACAGGGTGACCAAAGAGAGATGGAGCGAGGGAGCACAGGGTGACCAAAGAGAGATGGAGAGAGGGAGCACATGGTGACCAAAGAGAGATGGAGAGAGGGAGCACAGGGTGACCAAAGAGAGATGGAGAGAGGGAGCACATGGTGACCAAAGAGAGATGGAGAGAGGGAGCACATGGTGACCAAAGAGAGATGGAGAGAGGGAGCACATGGTGACCAAAGAGAGATGGAGAGAGGGAGCACAGGGTGGCCAAAGAGAGATGGAGAGAGGGAGCACAGGGTGACCAAAGAGAGATGGAGCGAGAGTGGTATATAGAGAAAAGGAGAGGATGAAGAGCGAGAGAGATGGAGGGACACGTAGAAGGAAGATAGAACAATAAAGAGCAGGGAGATGGAGAGATGAGGGGGCTAGGCAGTGGGCAAAGAGGGCCAGGAAAGATGGCCAGACACACTGAACATATGCCCGCCAGAAACAGACCTGGGCAGTGAACTGTGAAGACCCCTCGTGTGAGCCTGCCTCTGGTCAGATACAGATACACCCCCCTCCTCAGACAGACACACACACTAAGATACGTATTGCTATCATCCAATGCAATCAGCTCTACTGTACTCCAGCCAGCATGCAGCCGGGGTGGCATTGAATAAAATACAGTATATCCTGTATTCTATTCTACAGTATTTTAGTCAATGCCACTCTGACATTGCTCAATTTAATATTTTATACATTTCTTAATTCCATTCTTTTACTTTTAGATTGGTTAGATATTACTTCACTGTTGGAGCTAGGACCACAAGCACTTCGCTACACCCACAATAACATCTGCTAAATATGTGCATGTGACCAATAAAATTTTATTTGAGTCATCCATCCATGATACTCCCTGAGGAGAGGAGGAATGGAGGGTCACACACACACGGACATGTCCCCAACTCCTCGTAGTGACCTAGATCCTTAGGCCACTGCTGACCACTGACCCCTGACCACAGAGAAAATTTGACAAACACAGTGAAATTACATGCCAGACTCAATTAATCCAACTAGTCTAATTCTGTCCAAACAACAAGCAACACAACGCTGAACTGAAGCCTCAAAACAGGCCAAAGAGCCCAATGAAGATCAGATGGGTGAAAAAAACATTGATTTTACAGATGGTTGAATCCCCGTTGATGTAGCTCACTTAGCATACTGTCCACACCACCAGGGGAACAATAACATTGGTCTTTGGGTTTCTGAGACAAACCTCCAAACGTTCTCTCACAGTAAACATTATTCCTCAGTCAAACCGCCAAATTGGGTTCAACAATACCTCAGTAAACTTTGACGAGTCGAACGCTCTGCCGCACTGCCAGGGCCAATCACTGTACGGCCCAGGTGGTTCTCGTTGACTCGGCAAACTCCTCGGAGGGGTGCCGTGCCAGAGGAAATTGGCTCATCCACGGCTCGTTTATTGCGCTAGCGAGCACCGCCGGGGTTAGCGGAGGCCCTCTGAACCAATACCCGTTTTGTCTCTTAGCTCTGGCTCGAGGAACCTTTCAGGAGCCAGTTATCCAGCCGCGTCAGAGCAGCTGGGAGCCCTGGGAGCAGTGTTGGAGGATCCCATCCAAGGCACAATTAAAGACACCCTTTTTCCATTTGCCTAGCTTCTAGTCTAGAGCCTAGCTAGCAATAGCTCCCATTGTATATACCCATCTGGGGCTAATAGGGGGCTCAGCTTCCACTGAAGAGGACTACCTCTAATGAAGAGGGTCTTGACGGTGTTAATTAAAACCACCATCTTGGACAATAGAGGCTCTTTGTCGTGTGAAAACTGTGAGAGATGGGTTCATGGGACCATCAGGGTTCCGTACTCAAAAAGAGTCTCAGGGCAGGACTGCTGATCTAGGATGAGTTTTCATTATGAGCCAAAAAGGCTTATCTGATCCTAGATCAGCACTCTTACACTGAGACGCTAATACGAGCCCAGGTGTAAAGCTTCATTGGTCCATGGGGATGAGTGCCCCCTACTTGCCCATCTCCCCAAACAGCACCTTTTCTATTCAGGCAAGCCCCAAACTGAAGTAATACCCCTCCTTAATTTCAACTGTCAAGCAGCGTCTGAAGATAGTTATCCTTAACATAATCTGCACCCCAATTTCTGCCTGAGCACCTCCCTCCCTCCCTCCTCTGCTAAGCTAACTAATCAGCAGAGATATTCATCATCATCTTGGCTGTGTGTGTGTGTGTGTGTGTGTGTGTGTGTGTGTTTGTGTTGTGTGTGTTGTCTGTGTGTGTGTGTGTGTTAATGCTGTGTGTGGTGAGGAACAGCAAGAAAGAGAGCGGTAATTTGGCTTGCGTTATTGCTTCTCTTCTCCCTGTGTGTCAGTGTTAATGCTGCAAACCCAGTGGGGAGGAACAGCAAGAAAGAGAGCGAAAAAGAAAAAAGGAGAGAGCCCCCGGCTAGCCCATTAAAGGGAGGCCTTCTCCTCAATTAAAGGGAGGCCTTCTCCTCAATTAAAGGGAGGCCTTCTCCTCAATTAAAGGGAGGCCTTCTCCTCATTTCGAGAGAGGCACTGCCAGGGCCACACTGCTGCACTGCAACCATAGAAACTAATATAAACTCAGCAGAAAAAGAAACATCCCTTTTTCAGCTCCCTGTCTTTCAAAGATAATTTGTAACAATCCAAATACCTTCACAGATCTTCATTGTAAAGGGATTCCAACACTACTTCCTTTGCTTGTTCAATGAACCAGAAACAATGTATGAACATGCACCTGTGGAACGGGTCGTTAAGACACTAACACCAAAAGAAAGATGCCCAGGGTCCCTGCTCATCTGCGTGAACGTGCCTTAGGCATGCTGCAAGGAGGCATGAGGACTGCAATTTATTGCCCTGGCCACATCTGCAATGTCTGTACTGTGAGACGCCTAAGACAGCGCTACAGGGAGACAGGACAGACAGCTGATTGTCCTCGCAGTGGCAGACCATGTGTAACAACACCTGCATAGGATCAGTACAGCCAAACATCACACCTGCGGGACAGGTACAGGATGGCAACAACAACTGCCCGAGTTACACCAGGAACGTACAATCCCTCCATCAGTGCTCAGACTGTCCGCAATAGGCTGAGAGAGGCTGGACTGAGGGCTTGTAGCCTGTTGTAAGGCAGGTCCTCACCAGACATCACAGGCAACAACGTCGCCTATGGGCACAAACCCACCGTTGCTGGACCAGACAGGACAGGCAAAAACTGCTCTTCACTGTTGAGTCGCGGATTTGTCTCACCAGGGGTGATGGTCGGATTCGCGTTTATCGTCGAAAGAATGAGCGTTACACCGAGGCCTGTACCCTGGAGCGGGATCGATTTGGAGGTGGAGGGTCCGTCATGGTCTGGGGCGGTGTGTCACAGCATCATCGTACTGAGCTTGTTGTCATTGCAGGCAATCTCAATGCTGTGCGTTACAGAGAAGACATCCTCCTCCCTCGTGTGGTACTCTTTTTGCAGGTTTATCCTGACATGACCCTCCAGCATGACAATGCCACCAGCCATACTGCTCGTTCTGAGCATGATTTCCTGCAAGACAGGAATGTCAGTGTTCTGCCATGGCCAGCGATGAGCCCGGATCTCAATCCCATTGAGCACATCTGGGACCTGACGGATCGGAGGGTGAGGGTTGGGGCCAATTCCCCCCAGAAATGTCCGGGAACTTGCAGGTGCTTTGGTGGAAGAGTGGGGTAACATCTCACAGCAAGAACTGGCAAATATTGTGCAATTCATGAGGAGGAGATGCACTGCAGTACTTAATGCAGCTAGTGGCCACACCAGATACTGACTGTTACTTTTGATTTTGACCCCCTTTGTTCAGGGACACATTATTCCATTTATGTTAGTCACATGTCTGTGGAACTTGTTCAGTTTATGTCTCAGTTGTTGAATCTTGTCATGTTCATGCAAATATTTACACATATTAAGTTTGCTGAAAATAAACGCAGTTGACAGCGAGAGGACGTTTCTTTTTTGCAATGGTCTGCAATGAATTCAGCTGTTTTTCCTCCTCTTAAATCTCAAGTCTCTACCTGTTTTATCCTCTTAATGCCCCACCATGGCTCTCTACTTCTACTGTACTACCGTTCTCCTCTTCCTTCCATGGACTGATCTCTCCTCCCTCCCGCTTCTTTCTACTCTCATCCCTCCTTCAATTTCCCCCCCTCCTCTCACCTTCTTCCCTTTTCCTTGACCTCCTCCCTCTCCTCCTTCCTGTCCTCCATCACAGGGCCCACCATTTACTGCAGTAGTTCTGATTTAATGCTCCCGCTGACAATTTATGCAGCAGCCGCCACAGAAAGGCACATTAGGCCCCACTGTACACCCAACGTTATGGATCGGCCTATAAATAGCCACGCGAGTCATGTAAAAGCCTTTCATTACATAGAGAGACATCTCACGATCGATAGCCGCTAAATCTGTTTACTAACTGTGCCGGCCTTACAAATACGTTTTTTTTTTACAGACAGATCGCAGAGTAGGTTCATTTTTTTCTGTGGAATAGGACAAAAATATGGTTTGAAGTCTAAGTGCCGTATGTATGGCAAGCAATGCAAGCACAAAGAGCGGAAAGAGAAAATGATGGTAGATAATGGCAAGATGGAAATGTGTGTATGGGGTTTGTACGGATCTGCTGTGATTAAAACACAGGCTCTGTAGCCTATTACCGTAGGCTACGATAAGCTTTCGCACAAATACGGTAATCACACGCAACACACATGCTTTGTTCTGCTGAAACAACTGAACAGACCCAACTCCTTAGGACTCACTGGTAAAACTGGAATCACACGGCATCCCTTAAAAACGTGCAGCTGAGAGAGACCAGGGGGAGACCAGGGGATCATTTCTCTCCCAGTCAGCTCCCCCCCACTCCCTCCCTCCCTCCCCTCCCTCCGTCCTCCCAGCCCCGTGGAGATGTGGATGCTTCGCAGGACAATTACCGGGTGACACTTCATCATGGGCCGCGCGACAGGCGCTGACGGGTCCTCGTCCAAACAAATGATGCCGGGGTCGAGGTTGTCGGAGCCTCCCAGCTCCGAGACTGCAGCGCCGCAGCCGCACTACAACTTTACTGGGTCTGGTGAAAAACTAAACATTAAAGAGACCCCTCTCAGGCAGACCAATACACTCACCCCCTTGCCCATTGATCAGTGGGGGAGGGGTGAAGGGGGGGGGCTCCCTCCCAAGTAGACAGAGATCTCTTCAACCCCCCCCCCAAAGATAAAGGGGTTAAACGCCAGTTTTAGAAAAGACAGCTCAACAAATCTTGCATCTGATGAGCCCACTGATTTTGGTGCATGTTACTGGAATGGGACAGAGATTGGGTCCATTTATATGAAGATGGCCTATTCATTGAGCTTTTGGCAGGGTTGTTGTAGTAAATACACTGTAAATACACTTCCTCGCCTTGATAGAAGCTTGGTTAAAGCACAGCTAACTATAGAATTAAAGTAGGTCAAAGGCAGAGACAACTAAAAAAAAAAAAAAAAAAAAGATCTAGTTTAAATAGATCCTTGATTGCTTATTGTAAACACTGAAAATGAACCGTTGGGAAACTGTGAAGAACCTCAAAAGGTAGCACTCCCTGAGCCACTCAACACCCCCAGCATATTAATATAGGGGTTTCTATGATCGCAGCATGAGAAGTCTGGCAAGAACCTGAGATAAAGACAGCTAAAACAGCTAGGAAAACCAACACACCTCTGGTCCTCTGAGACAATCAGCTCTACACACATAGAACAGAGGAGGAGAGAGAAACAATGAGAGCAGAAAGAAATGTACATAAAATAGAATAGAAAACGCAGCACCCGTTGCATTATAACAGTATCTGCAGCTGAAGTCAACTCCATTCTCAGTTGAATGACACGTGGAATCCATTATTCAGAGTCGAGTTCAATTCCTGAATTGACCGACATTCCTGAATTGACCCTCGACTCAGCTATAGCCTACACGACACAATTTCGATGACTTGCTGATCTAACCCCACTCATTTCAAAAGAGAGACTTGTTGAAAACCAAAAACAGACTACCGTACTCCATTTGAAATGTAAGCGCTACAGCCAGCACTTCTCTCGGACTGTTGTGTGGCAGTCTATTCATCTGTTATCACATTCTCTGCATTCATATTACCAACGCTCTCTCTATCGACATCATCCCGTGACGAATGTGTTCATTTCCCCCCTTCTAGAAACCAATGTGGACATCTAAGATAAATAAGGAGGGGGGGGTTGTAAAAAAAGAATTAGACATAAAAACAGCAGTGGAGTGATGCTTCATGTTGGAAAGGCCCTTGAGAGGCGCATTCAATCTTTCAATCGATACACACCATCGCCGGGTGTACGCCATCATTAGGGAGGACACTTCCCTGTTTATTTATCATCAACGAGACTCGCGCCTAACAGCATCCTGTAAACAACCACCTAGTATGTTTTTTTGTTTTTTAAACCCTTATTTAACCAGGTAAGTTGATTTGAGAACACATTCTAATTCACAGCAACAACCTGGAGAATAGTCACAGAGGAGAGGAGGGATGAATGAGCCAATTGGAAGCTGGGGATGATTAGGTGGCCATGATGGCCAGATTGGGAATTTAGCCAGAGACACCAGAGTTAACACCTCTACTCTTACGATAAGTAGAAGTGCCATGGGATCTTTAGTGACCACAGAGAGTCCGGACACCCGTTTAACGTCTCAACTGAAAGACGGCACCGTACACAGGGCAATGTCGCCAATCACTGCCCTAGGATATATTCTTTAGACCAGAGGAAAGAGTGCCTCCTACTGGCCCTCCAACACAACTTCCAGCAGCATCTGGTCTCCCATCAAGGGACTGACCAGGACCAATCCTGATTAGCTTCAGAGGCAAGTCAGCAGTGAGATGCAGGGTGGTATGCTGCTGGCATTAGTATGGGTAAGTACCATTGATAATGTGTATAATACACAGTATGCATGTTTAAGTATGCATGTCTTGTGCACTGATAAAGCACTGGGCTTTCTATGTAGGTTCATGGTAAAACCAACTAATTTGCACTCAACCAACGGACAAAAAGGCTACTGAATGTGAATGGAGTCAGGTTACAGGCTGTATCACATCCGGCCGTGATCGGGAGTCCCATAGGGCGGCGCACAATTGGCCCAGCGTCGTCTGCCAGCGTCGTCCGGGTTTGGCCGGGATAGGCCGTCATTGTAAATAAGAATTTGTTCTTAACTGCCTTGCCTAGTTAAATAAAGGTTAAATACATTTTTTTTAATGAAAAAAATACCTGGGATGACATGTTTACAAAAACAGCCTAATGGATTTCCATTAGATCCGATGTATTTGTGATGACATTAGGTGAGCTACTACTACCAACAAGTACTACAACTGAATTTGTTTGAGTGCAACATTAATCTTCAGATGACCACATGAATCAAGCCAGGGTCAGAGGGTCAGAGGTTAAGTGACCTCCTTGGTCATTTGGACAATCATTCGCTATCCTAAACACTTGGGGATGCATCAATAGACACTGAAACTTCAAAACGCCTTTGGAGTGAAGTACCACTGTGTGATGAAGAACAATGGGAGCAGATAAGATTCCTCTCAACAGTGTGTTTTTATTCTGGCGGAAGGGAGGGAGGG